>NW_028301615.1:32524090-32827121 GCF_987345545.1 Pholcus phalangioides | reverse complement strand
ATCTGTACGACCCGTCTCGAAAGCGAATGCTACCCAAGTTTGAGACGCAACCCATAGGTTACGAACCCTCGACGTAAGCAATTGAGCGAGAAAATGTGAAAATCAGAAATTTATAATTTTTTAGAATCAGAATTGGAGAAAATCTCATTTGACATCAGTCGAGTGAAGACATATAGCAATATTCTGAAGTTACGCGATACGTAGGACCGATGATAACCGTGTAGGTCGGGGTATGATTATTCGCACTAACACACATAAATATTTGACGCCTTTATAATAAAAGGAACCAAGCGCCATTTTTAACATTTTTGAGGTATATCTGAACATCTGAAGTATTGGAGGGAGGGGGGGGGTTTCATCTACATCGATTTTTTCTTTATTTTCAGCTTAGAATATTTCATATCTTGAAAAAGGGGTGGTTGATGATGTAAGCGGATCACACGGACACAACCACCTTCCCAGAAGTAAGATGGTAGTACATTGTCCAATAGCGATAAACGGTAAATAAATAAGTTTAGATAAAAGTGGACAAATTCACATTATTTTAGAAAACAATGCAACATTTGCATATCTGCATCAGCACACAATATCAGGCTGAAAATTGAGATTTCCCTGTCGATTGCTTTAATACTTACAAATTCAAATTATGATGACCAAATAATGAAGTACAAACACAAAGGATAAACTTTCTTTTTCGCGTATCACAGCAAGGTAAACATTAAATTTCATATGCATGGCATCAGAACCATCCCTTATTACGGGAAACTAGTTATTAAGGCGAAGAGAAAAAGCATCAAAGAAGAATGACGTATCGGCTCGACTTATCTCTTTCAAAAAGAACTGAAGTTTCATGTCTATCACTTCTTTTTCTATCAAAAATAAAACAGATTTGATAACCCTAACCAAGACAGAAAACTGCTTTTTTTTAGCAGAAAAGAGACACTTTTCAAAGAGTATTTGATGGGTAATATTTGAAGGAGAAAAAATTCATTTTATCAAGCATAAATTTGGGAAGTTATTGTTTCTTGGAGGTCGCACATTCAAGCTTTATTTTCATGAACGTGAAGGTGAGATGTTAAACGTATCGAAAATCTGGTGAATAAAAACAACTAAAATTATGGCCTCTTGGTAAGTAAACGCCGATGTCAAGTTCATTTCAATAGATGCCGAAGCAATATCTTCGAAAGGATGTTAAACTGTTTTATCTAAAAGAAGAAATGGAAAGACAATTTTTTGGGGGGGAGAAAAAAAATGGTCGTAATTTATTACAAAATGTAATGAATCAAGATACTGTTTTGGCACGACGCTATTATCATACATGAAGCTTTGACTCATCACCATTTTCTCACCGAACATCTCTCTAATCTCACCCAATGTTCGCCCCAATACGCATCAAAATTCAATTTTACTCCCCCAAATTTCAAAAGTGAAAATACTACTTTAAATTTTAGATAATTTTTTTTTCAATGGACTATTTTTCCTTGTTTGTTTCATAAAAAAAAATACCCCTCTTCTTCACAAAACTAAACCCTTAAAATTTTTATGAGGAATAAAATTATTTTTTCGGATAACACTGTACCAAATTAGATTTCCCAGACGCAATCAAAAGATGATGAATAATTCCAAAAATTTCAATAGAGCACCTGCAAGTTTAAATTATAACCGTGAATATTTAAACTCAGTTTTTCCGTTAGTACGTAAGGCTGTTATTGTGCAAAAATCTCGTTAAATGTCAGAAAAACAATTATCTATTTTCAGGTTATGAAATGAAAAGTGTGGAATTTGTCACATATCAGATGTTTGTTCTCGGAATGTTTTTAAGAAAATTTCACCACGTTCACTTCATGTTATCCCTTGTTTTTGTTTTTCCCACCACGTTCGCATTTCTCATTATTATTCCCCTCACGTCAGCAAACCTAGAGTAAATAAGCCAGTTCAGTGCAGATAAAAAAGAAATTTCTAAACCCTAAGCGGCGTATGCAAACACACGAGTGTCCAACTAGTTGTATTACCGCATACATTTTTTTTTTCCATCCAACTGCTTCATTTTTCCCCAGGGTTATGTTGGTCATCCTCGTTCATCTTATCATTTGCGTGCGTATTATGCACGTGTCTCGTGTTCACAGCTGCTGGCAATCTTTCTACCCCCTTATTACTATTTTATCCATATTTACTTCCTTGGAGTTTCAGAGATGTCTATAAACCACAAATTTTTCATAATTCAAAATACAACGACAGCAAAACAAGAAAAGGTCCACCGCAACCGCCACGAAACTGAAATTTGAATATCGCTGAAATTATTTTTTAATATAAAATACAGTACCCAATGAAATTCATGGAAGTCATTTCATCGGTGCCTTGTCATCTGACGATATGATTATACCTCTAACGTACCATACATCATCAGAACTGCATTAATATAATTTCAGTGAAATACACCTGGGAAAAACATCCATTGCAACTTTCAGACCAGTACTCGCACGTACATTTTCCACGGCTTGTATCGTAGCCTATGCAAATATTCAATTTCACGTATAATACAAAAAAAAAAACCGTCTGTCAGAATGCGCTAGTTAATATTCCTACAAGCGGCAGTATATTCAGTCGAGTCAAGCTATTGTGTCCATATACCAATTTTCAACATCAACTTCACGTAGCTGATGAAAGAAGGCAACTGTCACGAGCTGGCTATAAATCTATATACACTGCTGGCCATCCAAATTGCAACACCAAGAAAGACAAGAGATATCGCAACAATATTTATTTTGTAGATAACATGTTGACCAAGCATCAAATGATTAAATTTATAGACTTCTGTGAAGTGTGGTTCCTGCCAAAATCAGTAGCCAGAGTAGCCGCCATTGTTGGAGATCACCGCTGCCACACGCCTCGGCATTGATTCAAAGAGACTTTGGATGTGTTCTTGGGGTACAGCAGACCAAGCAGCTTCCATGCGTTGCCAAAGTTGATCTGGTGTGGCAGCTGGGGCTGTAATCTGGGTCAATCGTTGAGCAACCATGGACCACATGTTTTCTATCGGCGAAAGATAGGGAGAGCGAGCTGGCCAGGGAAGCAATTCAATCTGGCGATTGACGAAGAACCTTTGGACAATGCGTGCCACGTGTGGTCGCGCATTATCCTGTTGAAATATGGCTGTGGGCAAGCCCTGAAGGTAAGGAAGGACAACTGGCTCCAACACCTCGGAGATGTAGCGCTGGCTTTTTAAAGTACCGGCAATGCGTACTAGAGGAGTGCGAGAGTGATATCCAATACCGCCCCATACCATAATACCCGGTGCAGGACCAGTGTGGCGGTGCATAACGCAGCTGATCAGCATCCTCTCTCCACGGTGTCTCCAGACTCGAATCCGACCATCGTGGTGTTGCAGACAGATGCGTGACTCGTCAGTAAAGACAATTTCATTCCATTGTGCCGTCCACATCCTTCTTTCATCGCACCATTGGCGGCGGAGACGTCTGTGGTTCTGCGTCAAGGGTAGACGAAGCAATGGACGTCTTGCGGACAGACCACTCTGCTGTAAACGGCGTCGAATGGTACGCGCAGACACTGGATGATGCGGTACAGACTGAATGTGCTGTGCTATAGTTCGTGATGTGGCTGAGCGATCCGTCACTGCCATATGCACAATACGCCTGTCATCACGTGAAGTGGTGCACTGAGGTGGATGCGATCGAACACGTCGGTCCGTCGTACCCTCCTGCATTCAACGATCACATATCCGCATTACAGTTGTTTGGTTTCGTCCAACACGACTACCGATTTTCCTGAAAGATAATCCACAATCTCGGTAGGCCACTATCCTTCCTCTGTCGAACTCGGATACTTGATCAAAAGATGATCGCTGTTTTCTACGAGGCATAATTGATCGTTTTTTTGAAAAAATCACAAGAAAAACACAATTGCCGTACTTCAAATCGTCGAAATCTCCAAGCCTTAAATAGCGCTTTGAAGTGGCGCCACAGGCGCGCGTGATGTGCGTCTGCGCTGAAATTCTAATCATTTGCATATCTCACCTCCGCTAATGCATGTTGTAAATTTCATATTATTTGCATGCTTCCTTCAGGGTGTTGCATTTACGGTGGCCAGCAGTGTATACATAAAATTGATTTTCTGTCTGTGTCTGTTCTCTATACAAACTACAATTTTAGATCGATCGTCACAAATTTTGCATATATACCAAATGGGACCCGACTTGAACGATAGGCCACTTTAAAATTTCGTCAGAGCAGGGCAAGTGCCCCAAATGGACAAAAAACTGTCGGGCAACAATGGTTTTGAGGCCTCAACAATCACTTTCGGAATGTTTACTTTGGTAACCGTAGTTCCCAAGCAATGCGTTTCAGACGTGTTTTATGCCTTTACAATGGTTTGTCACTTCTCTAATCCTGTTAGTATATGCCTTTATAATGGTTGGCCACATTTTCAATACTCCCAGTAATGAGGCGTTTTGAATAGACGTCATAATCATCATCAGTATCGCTTTGAGGGTCAGGAAAAGGGTGATCCTCATAGAAATCAGTGTTAAAATTGTCGATTTTACTGTAGAAATGCGGAAATTAGTGGGATTTTCCGCCCCATCAATAATTTAAAAAATTGTATTGAATTCTCGATTTTTGAAATATTCAGTTCGCTTAGAGATATACGAAGCCCAGGAGATTAAATATGAAGTAATTAGCCGGACCTAACTTTTGAGTTTGATATTCATGCAATAACATTGATTTCTACTCTTTATTTATATCTTCTCAATCATGAAAATTAATATGTCTGCATTGTCTTTTGATATTCAACTGAATAAATTGATATAGTTTAGGTTGTTTTTAAAATCAATTATGTGTCCGTAAAGTACATCGAAGAAATTCCACAACTTTATTTAAGCATTTTTGGAAGCAGAAACAGGCAGAAATAACAAATAGATAACTAGAAGTTCGGGAGGGGGATCGAAATATCTAGCGCCCCTTAAAAAAAGTAAAAAAAAAATATTCGTTTCTATGTTTCTTTAAATCTAGATTTGTTTATTTCATGAAGTCGTGCAGGAAGTCGCCATATTGGTTAACTTAGACACGGTTTGCATATCTCTCAAAGAAAGAGCGAGATATCATGTGATCCAAACAGCCTCATTGAAGAAAACCCGGGCAGCGCCGGGTATTATATCTAGTATAAGATAATATGAATACATTCTGAAAATTTATTAACCATTACTGTCACAAATCGAACCATCAATTCATTACATTTCCTACAAGTATAATCATCGACTTTCCAGCCAACGATTACGATATTTCTGAAAGAGGTTAGTTTGCGAAATTTTCACCTGCTGTCGTCATCAGAGTGTGCTGTGAATACTATTTTGTACCCGTAGAAAAGTAACTCCACTGCGAACATTCAAAATGACGCACCAAGAGCTATTAATATGAGCAATGTACATTGGCAGCGAAGTTTTGTGAGGGCCGACCGCCTCACTACAGCTGAACAATTTACTGTCTAAATCAGTGTTTTCCCCCCAAACTTTTTGTTCTGTCACCCCTTTTTCAGAATTTTTTTTCTCAACCCCCCTTCAGTCATCCCTTTTAGAATCATACAATATACTCATAACTTCTACCATCCTCCCATGGAACGATATTGCCCACTTTGGGAAACACTGGTCAAAATGAAGTACTGCTTCTTTGCCGCACACCAACTCCGGTCATATCGCCATACAGTAATTTACTACCTATCAAGCTGGGTAGAAAATGAAGGGTGCGCCATCTATAGGTTATCACCTAAAGTTTGGTAGGGAAAGAACCAGTTATTCTATGTTCTTCCCCGGGATCGAACAGGAGAAAACCTGACAGTAGCCTCCATGGTGGTAGGCGATCATCTTACGACTGCACCACTTGGGCGGTCTAAATGAACTAGGAAATACTGTCTTAAATATGGATGCAGTTGGGAATCACATGTCCAAAGCAGATAAATGATTACCGAACCCATGATAAACAAGTTACAGGGATCGAAACTGCTTCATTTGAAAGACTGCCAAAATTGCACCTCTACAGCGGGTTGCCTTTTATTCTCCGGGGAACGAACGGCTTTTTCTGATGCACTAGGCAAAGAATCTTTGTCAATAAACACTCTACAATCACTAATGGAAGGATAGAGGCTAGTGTAATGTTAGAATGTTTTGGGGAATGTTTTTGTGTTTGTCATACCTGGGCAAGGTACTCTGAAATGTAATGGATATGAATCCATCCTTGATGGATGTGTATGTCCAATACTTATTGTATTCCCTGGGAATTATGGATTTTTCAGCACGGTAATGTGACATATGACATGTCGTATAAAGCAGAAATGTCTAAAAAATCTTTGGAAGAGCAATACAAAGACTTTCAAGCGCTTCCTTGGTATTTGAACCGAATCATACACCTATGCCGTCTCGTCATATTCGCTCTATAGATCTACCACAAGCATTTTCCAGCAGCTATAGAATGCAGTCCGTTTAGCTCTACCACTTGGTGGCAACCTTCTAGCATCTTATTGTGCCTTCACAAGACCATCTGGTAAGAAAAAAATTCTTACCGTTAATAATTTCTGAACGCTTAAAAGTCGCTTTAAATATTATTTTAACTTGAAGCATAAAATATAATGCACACAAGAACGGGTTTCTTCTCCCTCTCAAAGATATAAAAATAGTAGTAATTTATCAACTCCCCTAACGGTTTCCCTGTCTCAAAAACATATCTATATTGGCCATAAAAATGAATGACAAAAACTCTCGAGAGAAATCTTATCATATGCCAGAGAGGCGAAGAAACTCATAAAACTCCCATACGGTGTTGAGGAGCAGATATTTATTTCTTACGGGTGTTATCATTAATTTTCCCTCAGGAACTTTCACGTTATCTATTTCGTTTCTTCGCTCAGTATTGGCGCGTAACCTTTTCATTTCTTTTCTTCTTTTTTTATATATAATAAATTGAAGGAGGACAAAACTACTTGAAATTTTATGCCATGCGTGAAAATAACTTCCGTTTTCAATATAATAACCAGAGCCCGGAAGTTCCGGCAAAATCCCACATAAATGCCTTTTTTTGTCTATTTTCAAAGTTTTTTTGGTAAAAATGCCTTTTTTTAAAATTTCGTGCCATATAAAACTTGGATATTTTGAGCATTGACAACTTCAAAAGTATTGCTCTTTTTAAAATTTTCTAACTCTCAGTATTAGTTATACCCCTGTGGGATATCCCACAGTGGTATTCCTTACATTAGGATGCAATATCTATGAAAGAGACACAATCTATTACGGTGTTTGAAGTATTTAAATTTGTAACAAAACTTCCTGAAGTTGAAAAAGCAGCTTCTTGTATACACAGGGTGCATAGCAAACGGGCGTGTGACATTTTACTGGCGAACCGTTGATCCTAGAGGTATACTTTTGATTAGAAAAACTTTCCAAATACGTGTAGTACTCAGATATGTCATTTGTTTTCAAGGGGTTGTATAGTTATCAATATAAAAAATAAATGTCTTTTTATACAGTCCCTGTGTGCCCCAAAATCCAGTTAGAAAACTGTTGCCCTGTCTTTCCTGATACCAACAAAAAAATTCATGTTTTTAAGTGCAATATTCACAGAGATATTCGAATTCTTTTTTGGCATCATTAGAGACAAGGGCAACAACTTTCTAACTGGGTTTTGGGGCGCACGAGGACTGTGTAAAAAGACATTTATTTTTTATTTTTATAACTATACAACCTCTTGAAAAATGAATGGCATATCTGAGTACTACATGTTATTTGGAAACGTTTTCAAACTGCAAGTATACCTCTAAGATAAACGGTTCGCCAGTAAAATGGCATACCCCCGTTTGCTATGCACCCTGTATATTATCAATATTGCATATTATATTCTTATACAAATACAATGCCACAACAGGCAAAATGCCTAACGAAGTGGATGAGAAAAAGATGGCCATAACAAATATGGATGTCATACATTTCAAAAATGGAGCAACCCAATTAAAAATTCAATTACGAACAATATATACACATGATAGCATATTATACAATGCCCATAAAGAATACTTATGACCGTCTTATTTTAAGTATGGATAGCTTCTCGATTTTCCCCATGTTTAACGTATTTCCTTTTAAACGTGTCAATTGTGCAGAGCTGCCAACTTTGAAAATGCAAAAGTCCTGTAATTTTCTTACAAAATCCTGCAATTTCCTACAAAAATCCTGCAATCATACCATAATTTCCTGTACATAATCCGTGGAGTACAAGTCAGAATAAAGAATTAAATAAAAAATTAGCAATATATGTGTATATTTTTGTAAGGACTGTGCATAGATGCAGCATTTAATAGAAAAAACATTTTTGCTGAAAATGACACACTTTCCCCAAATTTCTCAAGATTTCATTAAGGGGGAATAAAATTTACTCATGCAGATTACAGGACATTTTTTATTCTCAAAGTAGCGAAATGCTAATGTAGAGATGTGAGGAGAATATTCTCATTCTCCGAGAATATTCTGAGAATATTCTCCAAATTTAAAAAAAATTCTCCAAATTCTCCCTAAATTTAAAAGAAAAATTAATATTCTCATTTTATTATATGTATATGTATAATAGATGTATATTCTCATTTTTCTTTTAAATAATTTACATTTTTTTACTAATTTTGTTTATACAAGATATACGGAAGACTGGATGTTGTGAAGATATTTATTTTTTATGTCATATAATTCTGTTTATATTGTGAGATATAAATCAGTTTTCATTGCATGAAACATTTACAACAAAACAATTTTTGGTATAATCACTCCCCAATGACAACTTTTAGTTCGAAAATGTTCTCCAGGTCATGATGAGAGGTTTTAAAAGTTTGGTTACGAAGATTTTAGAAACCATTAAATTAAAAAATTATTTTAAAATTAGATAAGTTTAAGGATATATAAAAATATCTCATTTAAATTTATATATAAATATATAAATTTAAAGATTATAATATATACATATATAATAATATAAATATATAAATTTAAAGATTATAATATATACATATATAATAATATAAATATATAAATTTAAAGATTAACGAAATAAGTTCACAACAAAAGAAATTAAATCAAAGTTGATTGATAAAGGAAGCTATTCTTATATAATGACCTTCATTCTAAGATACAGAACTGTTGTTTTCTTCAATGCACGTACACTTAAATTCTGTATCACTCACATTTCTTTAAAAGTTGTGCAATTCAACCCTGTTGGTTTAATTTTCTTGCTTTCAAACTTTAATATTGTGGTCTACAAACTTCAATATACCCATCTTCTTGACGGGGAGAGACAGACATTCTCTCAAAGGACTACTATTATAAATTACTAGAGATTATACTTATCGAAAATAATAATAATTATACAAAAATAATAATTATTATTCTCAAGTTATTTATCGAGATTATTTATTATAATACATGTTATTACATATGTTCTTGATAATACTCTCTGGAAAATTCGGTAACTAAAGAATATTCTCTGGAAGGACTTAAGTACTTCTGTGATTAATAACTTCAGAATAATTCTTATTTTCTATAAGAATATTCCCCAGTAATTTATGAAAGTAGTCCTTCCAGAGAATATTCTTAAGGATATTATACGTCACTATATTATAAATAAGAGGAGAATATTCTCATCAAGAACTTATAATAATATTCTGTGAAGTTATTTATAATAGTAGTCCTAGCAGAGAATTTACTCTAATATTCTCCTCGACCAGAATATTCTCCGAAAGATTATTCTCGAGAATTTTACATCTCTATGCTAATGTGCAACTTATTGCAGTAAACTATGCACCTTCATTCATCAACATGCATATTTTTTGGCAATTTCCCTATCTGGAAACATTTTCTTAAAAAAGCATACCGGCATGCTCTGCACAAGATAATGATAAGTTATGTTCTCCGATGAATGGCGTCAATAAACATTCCGCATGGATAACGGCATCAGAAACGGAACTGACTTTTCGCGATCTTACAACTGTCCACGTGCTTATGTGTACGAATGCGTTTTACGACATCTGCTTAGCCTCTGTGCTACAAAAAAATCACATCTACAAATGGAGCAGAAGGCAAACTGCTAGTCCTTCCTTGATGCGATTGTGCAAGGATAATCTACGGTGGAACATTTCTTGAAAACACACTGATATTTTCGACCAGTTATTGTGTGCTCAAACGCATCATACAAAAAAAAAACGATTCCGATTGAATTATGCAGTGCCAACCGCTTTGTGCAGGGCTATTGGCTGACTTGTTTTACGTCCTTACACACGTAAAGAAAAGCTTCCAAGGCACGTTATTTATGTTAGCAGGTTTTAACAGCTTTGACCAAGCTTCAAAATTTCGTCACCATCCGGAAAAATATCACCATGAGGTTACCCTGGAGCCAGCATGGTACGACATTTTGCAAGCGCTCCCTATTCTGGTATTGCAATTAAATTTGGAATATCGATGATTCCCGTAGATAAAAAAAAACCGTGTTCGAAGATCTGTTCACCGAACGTTTGATATTTTGATTATTTAATAAAAGATTTTGATTATTTAACCCGAAAAATAATTTTTTTTCCTCTTCATCAAACCTGGCAATATGTAATTAATAATAATCCGGAATCCCTGCAAACGTTTAAAAACACTGCATTGCCGGACCATATCCGGAGAGTTGGCAGGTCTGATTGTGTTCGAATTTACTACCCCGGGGGTAAGCTATTCCATTTATTAGCAACCCTATTGAAGAAAAATTCCCTCCGACACCATAACCTCGTATTGTCCTTTACCAATCGATACTGGAGAAACCGCGAGACACCCAGGCTCTGTCGCAAGTCTGTCAATGAGAATTCCCAAATCGGTGACCCTACTTGCATCCGGGATAGAGCCAGATAGAGCCATACAGTCCACTCACCCAAGCAGCACAAAGATATAGATCTATATAGTAAAATTTTAATTTCCAATATTGATCTATATCGGGCCACGATATCGTTCTGGCTAAAAAAGGCATGGTCAGAGATAAATATGTAGATCTATATCGTGAATAGGATATATGCAAGTATTTCGACTTTTGGACGATAGATGGCACCCTTTCAGAAGAAATTTAAAAAAAAAAAAATCTGTAGTTTTACTGTGGGTAGGTTTAAATCCATACACTCTGAACTCTTCCCATCTCAACTTTTAAACACCTATCTCGCAAATCTAGAAATGGAAGTCCTTCTAAAAATCCGGTAACAAAATCAAACTAAAGAGAATAATTATACTCAATCTAGAAAAATAAAGAAAACACCACAGAGTTTGGTCCAAAAATAAAAAAACACAATAAATTAAACTCACGAGAACGAAAAAAAAACACAAAGAAACGTGGAAAACACTTCTAACGGAAGTGTTTGGATTACCTTCAAAAACAATAATTGTTTTTGAAGATAATTCTTTTGAAATAATTCTAATGATAAAATATAACTATTATATTTTATCATTTGTGTTATTTTTTTCCTACTTTTTTTATGACAAATGCCAAAATGCAATGCTGTTCAGTTCTAACATGTTCAGATTCGGATTTAGAAAAGGAAATTCCGAATATTCAGATTTCCTGCTAATGAAGACGAATGTAAGAAACAGGCCCAAAATGGTAGATGCATGAACTCCACTTCATAGGCGCTTTAACTAGACACTCCATTTAAAGTCACGCGGTTCTTCTTCAAACGCTAGTTTTAATTTAAAAAAGACTAGCAATACAAGTCAGTCAAAATTAAATGTAACCAAAGCTAGTGTGGTCTGTCCACGGGTAGAACGACAATTTGTTTCAAAGTGATTCACCGGAGTTGTGTGTATATACAGTGATATACTCCACACACATTGACTTCAAACATTCATGTGCCCACATAACTTTTCGTGAGGTTGGCTAGCACAAATATCAGAATTTATTGCCGAGAATGACTACTTACACTGCAACATAGCTGTTGCCAGTGTTATGTACTTGTTAGTAACTCCCCTTAAAGCACAGTGCTTTGCAGAGTTCGACAACGACCCTTCAGCTGACTAAAAATGTTTCGTGGTAAAAATTCCCACAATTGTTTTCTACACAAAGGTTTTTGTTTTTCCTTCCAAAATCTTCCTGAGATCGTTCTGCAATAGCACTTATTGTTCTGCGACGCGTCGCAGTTTTTGGTACATTCTGCTCTAGAAGTCCCACCCGTGTACCAAGACCACTGGCATGCACTAAAGTTCTGAAACACGCTTTGATCACAATTCCCGTAACTACCCTACGCAGGGAAGCAACCGATGAAATGTCCAGGGGTTCAACGAATATTTTCACTGATCCAAAAAAAAACGAGAAAATCGGATTCAGTAAGTTTCAGCAGCAATCACAAAAAAATGAAAAACAGATGGCAGCACCAGCAAGAACAAGAAATAAGCACAACGCTGACAACATAAATACGTTAGGATCGTTCACATGCATAATCTCACACAACGCTTTCCGACATGTACTGATTGGTTAGAAATTCCGCGGAGGAATGTGTACGAGTTGCACGTCGGTTAAGTATTAGAAATTTCAAAAACAAAGATCACGGTCAAATAACAGAAATGTTATCTATTTGAGCCGGAGTTCATCACCATGCGGACCCAGTTCCACTGCATGACATTATAACACCATCAGTTTGAATATCAAATCTTCCACAATATGAAGTGCGGATACATGCAAAAAAAAAACATGCGTATCTTCCGTATGATATAACCTCGAGTTTTCCGAATTCTAAGAACTTGTCGAGTTCAAACTCGGGTAGCACAAGCGCAAAGAGAACAAAAAAAAAAAATAGTTCACGGTTACAGATAAACGACGCCGGTATTTAATCGATAACCGGTAAATTGTGGTGATGGTGATTCACTTCCAGTTCTTGTTAGTTCAAGTTCATGCACGTGTAAATACGTGCATATTAATGATTCATTATCAGTTTCATCTGCATGCCGGACACGAACTTGTCGAATATCTATCAATGTATTCCTGATATCACAGTAAATGACCTTTCTTCTTCATTATTTACGAAAACAACTGCTTTTTTTTTAGAAAATGCTTCTCTATTTGAAGCAAGAACAGAAAAAAAAAATTAATTTTTTTCTTCTTCAACATTGATTCTAATGAACCCGAATCCGATACCAGACAAACATCTCTGGTTCGATTTCTAAAGATTCAGTTCAGAAAACAACAACAAAAAATATCAAAAGGGTGAAAAATACAAGAACCAAAAATCCATTAAACCGAAGAATCTATTTGTACCTATTTTCCGCGTAGCAAAACTTCAAACATCATTCTTCAACTCGGTAATGAATGGTTATGCGAATGCAACAATTTAAGTGTATATATACGATCTAACGACCCGATTTCAAACCGAATAACGACACACATTTACCATTATAATATTTTTTCCCCATGTTTCTTCGCTAATAAACCCATACTCGAAAAATGGGTTTAAAAAAAAAAAGATAAGAACCTGTAGTACTCGTTTTCTTGTGTATTATTCAGTCCAAAAAGAAAAGAAATTCTCTTTTAAATGGAAAATAAGAAAAAAACATGAATTGATGCATGAATGGAGATATGCGTATTGCCGCCCTTTTTCTATTCTGACGGAGAAAAATCTGAATTGCAAATTTTTTTTCTTCGTCTTAAGAAGATTCCGTCTAAAAGAAAGACGGGGAAAAAATTTCGTGCGAAAAAAAAACGGTCCTTTTTCATCTAATGTCTGATGACGACGCTTTCCATCATTCGAGCTGCATATAGAAAAATCTGTGTTAATACACCACTTCTACACTGCCTATTACTAATACAACCTAAACCCTTTTAGCTGCTGTGTAGTAAAGGCATCAACCTCACCTCCAGTTCGACATCCCTGGATTGAAATCATGGAATAAGACTCAATCATAACCATACATACAAAATCTACCATAAACTTTAGGTCCACACCTTGATCTGATCAACTTCTCGAGTAAACGAAAATGATCGAATGCAAAGCTCTAGAAATTGATAAAAGAATAATAGCCTTAAGCCAGGTTTTCCTAGGAGCAGGTTTCTACAGTTCACGCAGCGTTAAAACACTGATTGGTCAAAGTTTTTAACCAATCAGCGTTTTCACGTTGCACAGGGCGCAAAAGTTCAACTCCTAAGTTCTACACCTAGGAAAACCCGGCTTTAAGCCTACCTGATAAGGATTTACCAATATACATCACTAACACAAAAACAATAGATTCTTTCAGCACGTCATAGGAAAATAAGTACTAGATAAACAAGAAAATTGCTCGCAAGTTTGTAATATGTATGTACATTGGACGCTCCTTTTTACGACCATGCGTTTCTCGACTTTTCTGAACCAAAGTAAAAAAAAAAAAGAAAGACAAAAGTCGGTTTTCTCTGAACCAACAATAAAGTATGTGGAACAATTCGACTTATCACTAATTTATAGCAAGAGTATCGTGACCATGCGTATCGTATTTTTATTAAAAAAATATTTTTTATTCAATTGTCCTGTTTTTCAACGAAGCTTATTCGAATTTGTAATCTTTGGTGAAATCGGGAATGAAAATAATTTTTATAATAACGTATGAATTATACCATTATATATAATTATGGCACTATAAATATTTATCACATATCAGTCACGTTCAAATTTTTTCCCCGTTAATTACATTTCAATTAACTGCGAGTTCCATCAGTCCTTTACTTTGGTGATTTTGCCAACTTATGGCAATGTTTATCCATAAACATTTAGCAGTTGTCCATGGAAACAATTATCAATATCCCGTATTTTGCCGTATTTCAAATCAGTTTCCTGAATTCGTCTCGATGAAATATGATCACCTGGTTGTGTTTTCCCCAACCCCCCATGAAATACATTTTCGTTTACTGATTTACCACCGTACTCCATTTTCCTACCCTTTGGCAATTTTAGCAATAATTATCTAATTTATACAAAAAATTGACACGCTTTTAACCAGGCAAAGTTCTAAGTTTTTGTGATAATTATCTACTTTGTCGTAATTGCAATTTTTGGCTACAATTAGCTGTTCTCCGCACTTGGTATCGCAATTTACTGTATTTTCCTCGATGAGAAACGGTTACGCTAAGTATGAAGGTCTAATTTCTATTTGAGCCCTTAAGAATATTAATATCAATTATAAAACAATTCAATAATTTTTTATTCAGTTAGAATTAAAATTATCAAGTCTGCCGGCGGACCACTTGCACCATCGCCGTGGACCATACGTTGAGAAACGCTGCGTTGTAGCAACCGTTCTACGTATAATAACGATCGGTACGTTAACTTCCTGTTTTTCCTATTCATCCGATATAACGACCTTCAAAGACCATTCGATCCAATACAACGTCCGAACTAAGCCGTGTTTAAGAAATCGCTCGATATGCCAAAATCCTGCTGTGCTTTTGGTTGCAATGTATCATTTATTAAAGGTGGAAAGATTACTTTTTTCACGGGCAAGTTAAATTTCCTCTTCCTTTTTGTATTAATATTTATTAATTGGATATTTTGATCCGCGAAGTATCCACCGATAGAGGATTGGCGTACAATTTCGTTTCCGATGAAGCTTTTTTTCGGTTTGTTATGCGTTTAAATACATTATTTAGATAAATAAGAATATGTATTGTCATTGCATATTGATTCGAAATGAATATATATTGCGATTAACATTTTTGAAACTTTTGTGAGTTGGAATGAGAAATATGTTTAGCGCGCAAAGTTGGCAAAACTTTGATATTTCGTCAGATATGTATATAAGTATTCCGGGTATGGAATGTCCGTGAAAATTAAATTTTCAGCTCTTATGGCTAATTTATAGCTGTGGCTCATCGAATTTTTTTCTTGGATGTTCTGGCCATAGTCCGAAGGGACCCAGTTCGGGAGCCCGGAACACATTATTTTTTTCCTCACTTAAAATCACAAAATAGGGTTTTTTGAAAAATCTGGTCAAGGGCCCAAAGGCGTACGTGAGGGATGGGAGGTAATGGAGGCTCGTGCAACCCCCCCCCCCTCCCCAAGCCAACCAAAAATTAGAAAAAAAGAAATTAATATTTCGATTAAGAAACTTGAAATATTGGGGAAAAAATATATATGAGCTTTTTAAACAAATTTCTGTTAATTTAAATGCATTTTGAAGGGTGTGGTAACTCTCTCAAAATTTCTAAGGAAGAAAAATTTTGTGTACTTTCCAAAGGTCGATCCTGCGTACGCCCCTGTGTATTATAATTATAAACCACGAAAAATAAGAGAGAAAAAAGAAATTTATATTACAAAAATAGAATTATTGCACTAATTTTGATTTGGAATTTCATCTGTGAAAGTTAGGTACGGTATACTTATTGCTCTTGTACATTAAAATGCGCTTTATTTCCGCTTTTAAATAAAGCCACGAATAACACGAATTTAAATTTTCTTCACTCATTACATGGAATGTGTTGTCAAGTACGTAGATAGTGAGCCAAGTTATGGATACCAAGGTCTGTTATATTCAACTCGTCACGTGGTGGTGCGTGCTTCAAAAAAAGAGGGACCGGACAATAGGACACGCAGTCTAGTTAATCTCATGTCTATGCACAAAATATACTGACACCATTCAATCACGAAACTCAGAGAAAACGACGCCGACCTCGTTTCTGTTCAAGATGGTGCTCCATGTCACTGGCAGATAAAAGTTCGAAAATACATAGATCGCAATCTGCCTCGAAAAACCTATAATTTCCTCTTAAAAGAAAACTGTATGAAGGATACTACAAACTTTCGGTTACGTAATTAACCCATTAAAGACGACTTTGATTTTTACTTTTAAAAGAACACTGAGTGGAACCACTCCCACCATTTATTGGCAAAGAAAAAAAATTAAAATTTCGAATGGCAAATTTTATTACCAACCGGCATCAATGCGTTAACATGGCTGGAGAGATCGCCAAAAATTTACATGCAAAGTCGGGCATGTAGCTTGGAAAAATACATGATCGAATAGGTATTTTGTGTCCCAGCGTCGGGCATGTCGTTCAATAAAGCACACGCCCGGTCAAAAGTTTTACATGCTCCGATTGTTTCGGGCAATAGATTTGACCAGCCCTGGAGATTTTTGTAGTGATGATAGCCAAATGGTGATGACCCTTGTCCTGACAGAGCCAGCAATGGTTGAGCCCTGGAGATTGCTGGACGTTTGCGTTTATTTTTCTACGAGGAATTGAAAGCGTCAATTTCTTTTAAACCCACTATATTTATATCGTCTGGAGGAGAATTATTTACTCCTTCATCCAACCTTCAATTTCACGTCAGTGCTATTAGTTTCCCTCTAACTACAAAAGTTATTAACCTAATAAAGTGGGACTTTTTTTTCCTTTCCACATTAGTCCCGAATTTCTTCGTTTGAATATTTGATAAGACGATTACTTCATTCCAATAAGAGGTCTCTAAATGCCATCAGATTTCATCTAATCCTAATGGAGACATAACACATTAAAAAAAAATACTTGAAAAATCATTAACCGTTACGGCAGACTGTTAATAGGGAAGTATAAACCTGCGTCAATTGCATTCAGTAGTACGATCACAGCCTATATCAGGTGAATAAATTTCATACTTATTGGGTCATCAAACTATTTTGCACTCACGGATACCCATCCTGACTCTACTTACTTTGCAGGACTGAGAGATTTAATCCATAAATCAGAGTTGAATATTTTAAAAAAAAATTATCTATCCTGCGAGACGTACGCAGGGAGAGGTCATAAGAGGGCTAATTAATGCCCAGATGATCCCAGATTATCGGAAATTAATTATTTCAAAAAGTAGAGTGGGTAAGTCAAAAACACCAGATATAATATATAGACTAGAAAAACTAAAAAATAAGCGATTGCTTAATTGGGAATTAAAGATGACACAAAATTTTCTCATTCGATAACAGTGTGTCTGTGGGGAAGGGGTCATTAAGTCTAGCAAAAATAAAGAAAAAGTGATTTATCCTATTCTCTCAACAGTTTCTATTGAGGAAAAAAACCTACAAGTTTGGCTTCTAAGAAATCTGGCTGAAGTCTAAATTTACTATTCGATTTCGTCAATCACTGAACTAAGATACAACTGATTCAACACGGTCTTTTCTTTAACTATATTCGTCATTTGTAGGGCAATCCTAAACCTGAAGCAGAGAAATGGGCTTCCATTTTCATATAACATCATGAATAACTCAAAATAGGCTAAATAATATCACTGGTTCGTAAAATAATCAATGTTCAATGGAAAAATATATTTCAAGCAGGGCCGCAACTAGACATTTTGTCAACCGTGGCAAGCACTCATTTTGGCGCCTCCGTGTATTGTAGAAGGTACAGTTAAAAGGTGAATTCAGCGCCCGGGGCACCAGACCCAACTGCTTCCCCCCCCCCTCCCCCCGTAGTTGCGGCCCTGCTTTCAAGCAATCCGATAACCTTAAGTCTTGACCTTAAAAACACACAATAACCTAAAACCTTATTGAAACATCTAAAACGCAGAAAATATTTTAAACCAGGACCTGACAAATCAGAAAAATCTTGGCGAGAGACATTATTTAGGAGCCAAACATATGTAGACTATTCTTACGAAAAACTACCAAAATAATCTTATTTCTTCAACTTTTCCAGAACTTTGTAAAATTTTACAATTTAATACTAATGCTATGGCGTCAATAGCCATCGCTATCAGATGAAGCGGGAGAGGTCCAATTTCCAGCCCAATATAATATAATAATAAGAGAAAAGGGAAAAGGGGACTTGAGCCATTTAAATTGTAAAAAACATGCTCTTTCGCCTCCATCAACACTCCTTAATTTTATGGCCACTTACTTAAAGGGCCCCTTCAAAGTTTGCGTAATAGCCGCTCCGTATTCTTCTTTTCTCTCTCTCTCCCCTATATACTGAAGCCTCTTGACCTTTGTAATTGCCACCTGCAGGCGATTGACTTTATTTCATCTATTGTACGCATCCCTTCTTGGGAATATGTGCTTTCTGACTTTCTTGCTTCCTCTCTACTTTTCTTTTCCTTCTTTTTTGTACAACTTCCCCCTCCCCCCCCCCCCCCCCCACAGAAAACGTCTTCCTCCCATATGCTTCGAAAGATCGTAGGGGGTGAACCTTGACCAATGATGTCAATTTTAATACTATTTGTACCTACGTAATCCTCATCACCCAATGGAAGGATCTTTCTTTGAAGCCGGACTACCAATTAGAAATAGGGGGTTGGTACCCCTCAAAACTTTACTTTTTGGAATCTTTGAAAAATTAGAGCAGATTGATTAGTGCAAACTAGAAATCAAGTTGGAAAAACAATGTAGAAAGAGGAGAATTTTTTTGAAAACACATTTTTCAACTGTAGCATCAGGAGCGGCGATCATCCGTGATGAAAGGGATGGAAGAAAAGGTAGGGAAGAAATTCTTACCACAATTCTAGTAAATTATAGACGTTTAGTTAAAACCTAAATTAGGAGGAATTAACCGGGGGCAGAGATGGTGAAATTAGGTATAAAGAGTGATTAAAAGAGAGTTATTCCAACATCAAGTTAAAATTATTATAATTGAACATACAGTATTTTGTTTATGTATTATGCAGAATTTGATATCGTGGAAATGGATTTTTCTAATTGACTTTTATTTTGTGTAAATATAACTCGTTCTTTTCATATGATCATTTGATTAAATATTAAAAGCTAATGAAATTTAACTGATTCCTTCTTTTCATGAGTCATCGTTTTTTTTCTAAATGTATATTGGACCACTAGGAGCCTGGGTTAATCTGATAATTACATATATATATATTTTTCTTTTCGCATATGTATATCTAGGTACGAGTATTCTTTTCAATGCATTCCTACATTGCTTACCTTTGTGTCAAGTGATGTACATTTGTACATATCAGATTTTCATTCATGTTTTGAAGAGCAAACATAATTTTATTGCCAGTATTGTAATCTCCCGACTTATATTTTCTTTTTCTTTTTTTTTCGTTTTTTTTTTTCTTTTTCCGCAAGATGGATGTGCATTGCTATGGCGTCAATAGCCATCGCTATCAGATGAAGCGGGAGAGGTCCAATTTCCAGCCCAATATAATATAATAATAAGAGAAAAGGGAAAAGGGGACTTGAGCCATTTAAATTGTAAAAAACATGCTCTTTCGCCTCCATCAACACTCCTTAATTTTATGGCCACTTACTTAAAGGGCCCCTTCAAAGTTTGCGTAATAGCCGCTCCGTATTCTTCTTTTCTCTCTCTCTCCCCTATATACTGAAGCCTCTTGACCTTTGTAATTGCCACCTGCAGGCGATTGACTTTATTTCATCTATTGTACGCATCCCTTCTTGGGAATATGTGCTTTCTGACTTTCTTGCTTCCTCTCTACTTTTCTTTTCCTTCTTTTTTGTACAACTTCCCCCTCCCCCCCCCCCCACAGAAAACGTCTTCCTCCCATATGCTTCGAAAGATCGTAGGGGGTGAACCTTGACCAATGATGTCAATTTTAATACTATTTGTACCTACGTAATCCTCATCACCCAATGGAAGGATCTTTCTTTGAAGCCGGACTACCAATTAGAAATAGGGGGTTGGTACCCCTCAAAACTTTACTTTTTGGAATCTTTGAAAAATTAGAGCAGATTGATTAGTGCAAACTAGAAATCAAGTTGGAAAAAAAATGTAGAAAGAGGAGAATTTTTTTGAAAACACATTTTTCAACTGTAGCATCAGGAGCGGCGATCATCCGTGATGAAAGGGATGGAAGAAAAGGTAGGGAAGAAATTCTTACCACAATTCTAGTAAATTATAGACGTTTAGTTAAAACCTAAATTAGGAGGAATTAACCGGGGGCAGAGATGGTGAAATTAGGTATAAAGAGTGATTAAAAGAGAGTTATTCCAACATCAAGTTAAAATTATTATAATTGAACATACAGTATTTTGTTTATGTATTATGCAGAATTTGATATCGTGGAAATGGATTTTTCTAATTGACTTTTATTTTGTGTAAATATAACTCGTTCTTTTCATATGATCATTTGATTAAATATTAAAAGCTAATGAAATTTAACTGATTCCTTCTTTTCATGAGTCATCGTTTTTTTTCTAAATGTATATTGGACCACTAGGAGCCTGGGTTAATCTGATAATTACATATATATATATTCTTCCAGTGGTTCGATATAACACTAATTCTTTGGTCTGCACGGGGATAATATGGCACCTGGGATTAGTTACAGACCTATCCAAAATATTATGTGGGCTAAATATATACTGAAGGAAAGAATTAATAAAAACTTTAATTTATAAAATAAGAGAAATTTCTCTGTTACAATGAAATAAATTGAAGTGCAGTGCATGCACAATATTTTCCGTAACAGGCATATTACCCTGTGACTTTCTCATCAGATTGGATTTGAATCAACCTTTTAATATTGCTCATTTGTTTTCTAATTGTTCACTTGGGAACATGAAGGAAATTTTTAAAAAAAAGCCATGTTCCATCTAACTAAAATGGGCTGGGTTTATTTGAATTTTATTTTTTTTTAAATCAAAAACACATGACATCATTGATAATTTCAGTGATAAACCCCAGTTTATGTGCGCTTATGCACTGTATCACAATCGCAAATGAAGTGAGTAGACTTCATTGTGAATGAGTTATGAAGACAATCACTATTTTTTCCCAATTACATTACATGGAGATAAAAATGAACAAAGAAACAATACTGCGTAATCTCAATGTGCTATCACATCCTACACGTTTCAATCTCAAGATCAATCTAACTTTCATTATTGGATGGAAATCACAAGAATCGCTACCACTAGTATTGAATATTAACAATCAGTGTGTAAATTATGAATTCATAAATCTCAATAAGAACAATGGCTTTCCACAAACATTGTTGTGTACATTTTTACATAGGCCCATGTTAACGGCTAATTATCCTACTCAAATCTAACATCAAGTCAATGGGATTCAATCGAAAAGTATACTTCTTCTGATAGAAGTATTCACAAAAGTACTAAAAGTTCAATATAATTATTAGAGATAATCCAAATCAGCAACAAAATCATCAAAGACATGATTGATATAGGCATAATCGACAATATAAGTAGTTTGAAAATGCGGCTAGTAGTAATTTTTTGAAAGGTTAAAATGATTTATTGCAAAAAAAACCTCTAATCAAATATAAGCTTGAAGCATAGGTATCCATCAGAGCTGGACAAATTGCTCGACATTTCTGGGGCATGTAAAAAACCAATCAGGCATATATATTCTTTTAATGCCAATGCTATCATATAAAATATTAATTTTGGTATGTATTATTTCCAGTTGGGCTTATAAATTTCCATATATTTGTCCAGTCCTGGTATTCATCTGAATTATACCGAAATGTGTTTTTGCATCAGCCAAATTGTATAACTTTGTACAACAATCACTGATCGAAACTACAAGTCCTAGACGACACTTGCTGTTAAATAACAAACCACAAACAAGCAAGCACCAATGATTCTAACGTATTGAAATAAATCATCGCTGTAGCAATACAGAGAGCATAGCCCAAGCACAAATGATTCTTCTATGAGCGTTGTAATAATCACATTTTTAATGAATTGACGTAGGTATATCAGTAATTTTTCCAATGGGAAAAGATGTCTTGTAATTTCTTCATATACTACTTCATAAATTCTGACAAATGAGAAAATAATAATAATTAACCAGCCGAATCTTTCATATCACAGTCAAATATATATTTTTTAGAAAGAAAATATGACATCTTTAACCGGCAATGACGAGATATCTCGCCTCCTTAAAAGCCTCTTATGTAAGCAATTGACAAGCCCAGATACTTTGTAAAGGTGATTTCACAATAGAACCCTTTACTTATGCCGCTATTTTTGTACCTGCTAAAAATCTGAAGAAAGTCTATTCCATTAAAAAGATATGGGATTTTACATGGGGGGGTTTAATGATTTCTGCTGTGCCCCCCTCATAGAAGTAATACTGATCCTTTTCATCTTGATCAGCATGTTTCACTGTAGGCTTATTTCAAATTGCCGCAATTTACAGTAGTTTTGATGATAGTATGGTTTTCCTGTCTGTGCTTGTAATTTAAAATAGCTACTTTTCTTTTAACCGTCAAAATACTCCCACTGCTTCTAGCTGGTTTTCCCATCACTGGTCAGTTATTCAGTGGTTTACCGAATAACTGACCAGCATTTTTTACCTTTCCAGAACGTGGTGATTCCCCCTTCCCCAGTGCCACAACTAGGCTGTGCGGTGTAAATGCATGGGCCTACCTGGGCAGGGTCCCAGGGACTCAAGAGAAGATAGGCTTCAGAAAAACGAGTAGCAGTAGTAGTTGATATTTTTGAAAATTCTCCAGGTAAGGCCTCAGAAAAATTTCTTGGCCTGGGGGGGGGGGGGCTCCCATCATGCTCTTGAAACGGCCCTGGGAGCAGGCAGGTCTGGTGCCACACCAGGAAAGGGGGAGCAGAATTTCCCTTTCTAACCTCTCCTTCAACATAAGTTGCTTTTTGCATCAGTCTGGGGGGTTGTAAGTGAATGGTTCTATTTATCTCCTTCAACACTGTACCATGTAGCAAGAGCTTTATATGTTAACTCTCTGTGGTACCGTGTATATTTAAATATACATGACAAATACATGGTCAGAAAAAACCATTATACCAATTTCTTTTTCCCAATTTTTTTTTTTTGGTAGTTTATATATAAAATATGGCTATGTAAATGCAAAACCATGTAAAAGAAAAATAGGTTCCAAGAAAAAAGTTGGTACTATGTTGGTGTCATTTCTTTAGAGCTGCTGAAATTATAAATTTTTGGAGACATGAAATTGCATCAAATTTAGAGAATTGGAAATAAGATTAAGAGTAAAAACTATTCAACTTTGCTGAGTAAGATTTTATCTAAGAACCAGATATTTGCTAGATATTATACCGAGGTGAACTCTGAAAGAAAAGTCTCATCTGGTCTTTGCCAGAACTCGAACCCAGGCCCTCTTGCAAACCAGGCAAGAATGCTTGGCCTTGAGCCCTCTCCCCCCCCCCCCATCTGCTAGAAATTCTTGCTGGCCACCAATTTGTATGCTTGCTCTCAAAATTTTTTATATGATCTCGGTTTTTTTATGAGGCTTCCTCTGTATTTTAGGCCCTCTGTCTGTGCCCAGAGGGTTCATGAATTAAGGCGGCATTGACTTTTGCAAGACTTGATTCCATTTATGTTGGTACAGGAAACTGGCATAAATTTCAAATTTTTCATGCTGTCTTCAGACTACAATTCAATGCCACATAGAAATTTTTGGGTGCCAATATAAGATTTTTTAGTCGACCTTGCACCTGAGACTTTTCTAGCCCCTGCACATACAGTAGTAACATGCAACATGTGTAATTATAAGTGCAAGGAAACTCTTTCAATGACCCTCACAGTCACCCCCTCTCCTACAACAGAATAATAAATTTTTTAAAGGCTTCAATAAAAACTCCTCCCTCTTTTTTCCAGCCACACAGCGATTAACAGAGCTTACACAGCGGTTGACCAGACAGTGCTCTTAAGGCATGGACCTATCTGGGGCATCAAATGCAGAAAAAACCTCATGAAAATTAGAACTTGTCAAGTGTTCGACAGTACATATGTACATTTGGGTAGAAGAAGGGGTTTGCCCAGATTTTTTTGTAGGGTGGTTTTTTGGGAAATGGTCATTAATTTTGTGAAAAATAAGTCATTTTTTAGGAAGCAAAATAATCTAGTTAATTTATTACAAAAAAAATGAAATGACAAAATTATGGTGTCATTGATTTGTATTTTGTGAAGGGTCCACTTTCCATATCAGGAATTTTGTGAAATTAAAATTTTACCCAAATTGTGGCTGGACAGGCCCCCCTGGTAGAAGGCATAGATCTAGCCAGGTAGGGGCCTCAGGAAAACCACTTTTCCAGGGGAACTGTAATGTTGTTATGACAGTCCTGCAACCGGGCACCTAGGGTATACGCTAATTAAACTACCGATCAATGCACCTGAGCCCCAGATATGGTCCCTAGGCCAATGAAGGATGCAGCCTACATACAAGAGAAATAGGGAGGCAGAAATATTTTAGAACTATGGGTGCTTGTGAATTTTCGTAAACTGCGAACTTTGTGTAAATTTTGATTTATTAATCAATTCTGGGAAGCTTGATGTAATACAAAATATTGCGGTTGCTCGAGCACCCATAGCACCTCTGACTCCTACACCACTGAAGAGAATGCAAATAGGTGCTTGTCTTAAGCTTTACATAGGAGATTTATATATTAGAACCCATGCTATATCAATTACTGCCCTGACTCAACAGAGACGTATTTAGAGGAATGCTGAGTAGGCAGTGAGTATAGTTCAGAGCAGCAGTTTTGAAGGAGTGGCAAATTGGTGGAATGAGTGGTCAAGAAAATAGTATGTGAGTGACCCAGAGGGACCAAGTCAGTGAGCAACCACAAGAGTAACCAAGTCAGTGAGCAACCACAAGAGTAACCAAGTCAGTGAGCAACCACAAGAGTAACCAAGTCAGTGAGCAACCACAAGAGTAACCAAGTCAGTGAGCAACCACAAGAGTAACCAAGTCAGTGAGCAACCACAAGAGTAACCAAGTCAGTAAGCAACCACAAGAGTAACCTGAAGTCAATTAATTGTGACCAAAAGAACGATCTGGAAAGTGTGCGAGCATGTGAGGAAAAACAGTGTGCAAGCATGTGAGTCACCAAAACAGTGACTTAGTGAATGAGGATAGCCAGATCAGTGAGCAGGCCTTGAATTGCCACAGCAATGGGAGGATGATCGCCCCTGGATCCACACATGCCAGTGAGTAGAGTATTAGAAGGGGCAACAAAACTATAAATACATCTCTGCCAAAAGAATGACATAGGGACTAGTCAATGTGTAGCCTAGAGAGTGTTTACACATGGAGTGACCAGAAGAATGACCTAGAAGGGGAGGAACTAGTCAATGTATGACCAAAAGCGTGACCTAGAGAGTGTGTAAGCATGTAAAGAGTGACCTAGAGAGTGTGTAAGCATGTAAAGAGGGACCTAGAGAGTGTGTAAGCATGTAAAGAGTGACCTAGAGAGTGTGTAAGCATGAGAGTGCATAAGCATAGGAATGACCCAGTGAGTCTAGAAAATAGTGAATAAAGGTTGTGAAAGTATGTGAGCGACAAAAAGAGGAATTATAAGCCATATTTATGGGAGGGCTAACTAGAATGGGCATTCTTCAGCGACTTCGTTGGGCATTTCGTCTCGTGATACTACATACAATAGTGAAGTGAACATACAATCAAACAACAACAACAAAAAAACAGCTCTTACCTGGTCCATTCATAAGTACGAATATGGTGAAAAAAGGGATCGTCACTATGAGGACCCCGATGTAAAAGGCTACGGCAGATCTACGCATCTTCATGGTGATGATGAGGTTGATTTTCTCGCTCTCCTCATCATCTTGTAATTCTTCGAATGACGCTCGATAACGACATCCTCCTTCATCAAATTAAAATACTGGAAGAATAACTTGTGGAACAGGCACAATCAGTCTTTCTCGAGATGATCTAGATTTCATTCATCGCAGTCAATTGCGCCGAGGATTTAAGTGGATGATGATGATCGGGAGATTGGTGTGCGGATGATGCTGTGATGAAATAATATGATGAGCGAATTTAGTTAATCATTAGACTGCTTTGGAAATCAAGTTTGCAGAAGGGAAAACAAAAAACACGCACCTGCGGCTGTTTCTACGCACAGGCAAAACAAGATGCTCTTCGATAAATAAACAGAGCAAACATATCAAACCTGCTGTGTGGAGGAGCAGCAGATCTTGATGCGGAGCCCATCAATGAACATCGGTTTCTGTTCCCGATCTGCCCCCCTTTTTTCTGGCGAATTCAGACTAGGACTAGGCCAATTAGCAGACGTCATCTTAAATCTACGATTTTTTACGTGAAGAATGTCCTGTAGTTGCGATATAGTTTTTCTTACCATATGTCCCGCACTTTGAGTATTTTTTTTTTTTTATTGTTGACCATATTTTTTCAAAGACAATGCGGGTGTTTAAACTCGTATATAAACGTGCAAAACCTTCAGGAGAAAATTAATTGTTTGCAAGCTATTTTTAGGCATGGTTTGTTGATTGACGAGGTTGAAGGTCAATCTGGCCTGACACAGTAGTCTTCACTAAAAATAATATGTCATAACAGTCCTCTGATAGTGGAAGAGAGGATGAAAATCACCGAGGATTTATAAAGATGGAAGCTTATCTCTGACATGGTTACCCTTTATATTCAAAAAAAGGATTCAACTGATTTGTCAATTATGAAACTCCAGAGAGCTGCATTGAACAATATTGAGTCATGAAGACCATATTTACATCAAAAACTTTCATATATTTGATGTTTGCGAATTCATTTGTATTAACTGTTATATGGGCAACGATCGGCACGATTTTTTTCGTAACTGCTGCTATTTATTAGGGAGAGTTGGTTACATCGATTATAGTCTGCAACAGCAATATCGTGAGGACCATTCCATCATGGTCTGGCTCCAAATTCTACGAGCGGGCCGCCATACTTCTTGATATATTAAAATTTTGACGGCTTTGACCAGTAGTAAAAAATTACCATATCATGAATTTGCTGCCATTTATGGTTGAGAAACTGTGCTAGTTGTTAGTTTTTGTTTGTTTTTCAAATAATAAATGACAGCATGAGTCCTCTATCCTCTGTTTGGGATTCATTATGAAGTTCTCGAATTTTTGGATAGATGGCGGCAAAGGCTGCAGTATTTTTGGACATGTAATTAAATTTTTTTTTAAAAATCTATAAATTATTTTTTGAAATGAAAAAAATCGTATTAGTAAATTGTGGTCAAAGTCGTTTATACTGTTCTTTAGTTTGTTTACAAACATCATCTTGCATGGTATCGTTGTATGTGAAAGTTGTATTTAAGTGTCATAGAAAGATTAAATTTGTTGAAAGTGCGAGTAACGGAACAATATTTTCACAAATTAAAGTTCAAATTTGAGAGGAATGTAATTATCATTATTATACTATTAGTTATCATTTATGTTTAAAAAAGTTTTTGTACTCAATAGTGAATCCAACAAGACTGTTTAGCTGGTTATGCTTCGCCATTCAAGTTCAATAAAATCAAAAATGCATATTAAATTAAATTTATTTTCACCCATGCTAAAATTTAGCATGGTTCGGGTCAATAACGTGCAAGCGAAATATCTGAGAAGTTTTAAATAAGATTTCTATGGGTTTTGTTTTTCCTTTATAGAAACCACTGTCGAGCCCCTCTTATAACTAAATCGGGTATTACAAAGTATTGGTTATAGCAATTTTTTCCCGTCCCAGTGGACTTGCAATACAAAAATGTTTAAAATAAAGTGTATATTGAATGTAATGAAGTTTTCTGCCAGAATAGAATTTTTTCATTGGGTAAAGTTCCTTATAATCAGAAATTCTCCTTAAGAAGCAAAATCTGAATATGTACTACTGTTGTACCATTCTAAAAATGGCTATGGGTGTGTTCCGTTAGCACCATCTATCACTAGATGTCTAACTCTAACAATAGGTAGTGCTGGTTCTGTTTTTCCTAAAACTGTTCGAATGAAAAGAGATTCTCATTTTTTGTGAACTTCCACAGAGGAAAAATATGGACAAGGTGCATGTGCGGTTTAGTTGTCTCTGTGAACCCCATTAAAATGTTGGTAATGGTTCAGCAAACCACTGAACAGTTGATTCTTAAACTTTCGCCGCCTGCAGCTATCTTGCTCCAATCAACGTTTAGCCATGGCTCCCCAGAAAAATCAAATAAGAACCACACTTGAAAGCACTAGACAGGCGTACACACTAATAACTCTACAGATCACCTCTGACAAATGCTGCGGACACCCTTAAGAGCCGCAACATACACCTTGAGAACTAAAAACTTGTAGTATATGGGTGTTAACTTTTATTCAAGCCTATGAGAATATCATTATTTGCGATGTACAAATGAGCAATGCAACAACTTGAGCAATTTTCATTTTAAATTAAATTTTCAAATCTGTTCATAGACACCCCTGTCTAATCTTTCCACCACCACCAAGTGTGCCACCTCAAGTGGATTCTTCTCATTAAACTTGTGTATTTATTATGTATCGGTTATAATGATTCAGGATATAGTAGTGATACACATTCTCGTGTGACTATTATATCCGAGCTCAACTGTATTGTGCAACTATTATCTTGCTTTGCCCTATGTTGGCAAAACAAAATTAATTTTTTCGCAATTAACTTTCTCTTTCTTTTTCACGACCACATAAATATTTTCCCATTGTTATATTGTTTTGGTAGTAATTCTCATATTTCTTTTTCTTATACGCAGCAAATTTATCTGAAATGGCTTTATCACATTTTGATGAACGGAGTGGTGTAATTGCATGCAAAACACGATGGGGTAAATGGTGGCAGACAGTCGACGAGGTTTTCATAGAAGTCAATGTTCCAGATGGTACTTGTGCCAAAGAATGTAGGGTCGTCATTAAAACGAGGGCAATTGAGTGTCAATGCAAAGACACAATTTTTTTCAAGGTTAGTATAAGTTACAATGATGGCAAGATATGAACCTTATTAAGGCATATTTATTTTATGAAATATCTTTCATGTTGGATTAATTTCGAGAAATACTATTGATATATCTTCGTTTAATACAGACACGTAAATACCAACACCCATTTTAAAAAAATATTTTTACCAGGTGCATAATGTAACTCAGCAGTAGCAATAATGTTATGGAGAAAAATAAATGCAAATTGTATTTTTTTCTTTAGGGTGAGCTTTTCAAACCTGTTGTTACTGAAGATTGCACGTGGACTTTAGGTGAGAGAAATTATATAAATTGTGTTTTATGATTGTGTGTGTATGAAATTTTTTTATCTATATAGGCCTGTATTTTTCAATATATTGTATTGTACGAATACAGTTGAATCGCATTATAATGAACTCCACGAGACCGGTGAAATCAAAAATTTTGAATATTCTGTTTTTTTCTGATCTTTCTATGATAATTTAAAATGTCCCATTTTGATATTGTTCAGTTGGAGTGCATCGAGAATGTGCACCACTTGATACTAATCACGTTGTTCAACCTATAGATCAAGGTGTACCATTTAAAATCTGAATCTCTTTATAGTCAAAGTACAAATTGTAATATGTTAATGAAAGTGTACTTTATTGATAGCATAAGAAGGACAAGCAAAATTTGGAAAACTGTTTCGTAACTGATGATAAAATTTTAATAAACGATAACTATTATCCCCCCCCCCCTTCATGTTTTTTACAGGTCCAGGATAGATTGATTGAATAATTTAAATTTTGAATAAAATTAATTTCTTTCCAGTTATTTTTGATTTCGAGTCAATCAAGTTTGGCTTTATATCATCGTTGAATTTGATTGTCAGTATCGTGACAATAAAAATCTTTCAATTACCACAGTTTTTAATAGTTATTTAAATAATGAATTGCATAATTGGAATGCAATATCATTTAAATTACCATTTTGAATTAAAAACAGCATTGTTATTTGTAATTTCGATGAATTTTAAGTAAATCGATATTCGACATTTTTGCCAAATCACTATTCGTTCCATCCGTAGATGTTAGAAGACGGGGGGACCATATAAAAATTTCTATTTTTTGACACACTGTATTTTCTCTCTCAAAACTGGTACAGGTAATTTTTGAACACTTTTTAAATTGGAATCATACCTATACGATGAACGGTTGATGAGATGAAGGCTGCAGTAGCACTCACAGGACACCCTGTATATGTTGTATGGTTTGATATCTTGGGTCTTTGTATGACTTATAATTTAATAATTTAAGCATATATTTTCATTATCAGCATATATTCATTATCATTGATTAAATTTTTGTCAATTAAGTATAGATTTCATTATTGCTCTGGTTTTAACTTACTTTGCTTTATGTGTTTGTATTAACAGAAGAAAAGAAAAAGATCTCGATACTTCTTACAAAGGCAGAGAAGTTTGAAAAAATGAATCTCTGGGAAAGTTTACTGATTGATGACTATGCGCCTGATCCTTTTACTCGACAAGAGATGCTAAAGAAGTTGGACTTAGAAAAATTTCAGATCGAGGTAAGCTTTTTTCCTCTGAAATTATTAGTAACTTTTAAGCCTTAAACTGCACAGAAATATACCTTCTGTATGTGTGAGAAAAAAAAATTTTCTTTTGTGTTGCAAATTGTCAAAAATAGATTCAGTGGCTTGCAGTGCTCATAATCCATTCATGATGGAAGCAGTTCTGGGGTCAATCAATAACTCGCATCCATTGCCACCCATGGGCTCAAGAGAAGAGGGGCCTCAGAAAAATGAGAAGTAGTTGAACTTTTCAAAAATTTTCCAGATAGGGCCTCAGAAAAATCTCTTGGCCTGGGGGTCCATGATGATCTTAAGACGGCCCTGATTTCTTTTTTTTTATGAATAATCTATCTGAATTTTCATCTCAGGACAGGCATTTTTTTTTTCTCCTGACTTGCCAAATGCCATTTGAAAAAAAAAAAAAAAAAAAACCAGAAGGGAAATAAATATATAAATTAGCATTGATACATTTCAGAAACAGCAAATTTCTACTACAGTAGTCTCGATAATTCGAGTCTCGAAAATATGTAGGTTCTGGAATTTTTTGAAATTCCTTCTCAAAGCACTTTATGCTTCTTTTGCATGATTCTTCCAATGAATGTGAGAAGTCATTTCAGCTGTATTGTTATTGTGAATAAGTTTTGAGGGCGGTCTTGATCCCTTTACTGAGGACTTTGGTTTGACTCCACCTTCCCTCATAATTTTGCCTAGTCCCTTCTATGGACAATTTGTTGTGTAAAAGAAATAGCATCCATATCGGGGAAGAGGCAGTGATATGAGAGTGCCTGTCAGCTTTTTCCCCCTACAAAGAAGCCATCTCTCTTGGCTGAATTAAGTCAGTGGTTCGCAAAGTGTGTGTCATTGCCAACCTCTGTCAGGAGGGCATCACATGTAGGTGGTGTATTGCAGGGCGGTTTTAAACTGCTGGCCACATCTGACGTTTTAACCAAGCCTGTGGGTAACTAAGCTATAGGCTACTACACACATGTTGTCAAAGAGCTTGGCGTGCCACAAGTATAATGCAGGTCTTACATTGTAGCAATTTCTGTCTATGTAATGCTTTAAAGTGATTCTTCTCTAAAAAGCCATGTTTGGAGAAAGTTTGAGAACCACTGAACTAAGCCATTAAATGAAGGACAAAATATGTGAGAGTCAAGAGTAAGTACGAATGCATAAGTTTAAGAACTCCAAAAAAAGCTGAATTCTATTGTTTTCTTGGATAATCAGAGTTTTCAGAAATCTGAGTTGGCAGATTTCTGAAACTCATTCAGCTCAGATTATTGTATTTGAAAATTGCCTGCTGCTTTCTTAAGTTGTATATTCTATCATTAGTTTCAGTTTTTCCTATATAGTTTTTTTTTTCTATTTTTGATATAGAATCCTGGATTTGACTTCAGTGGGGCGCAGTTGTCAAAAACCTACTGAATACACCCAAATGATTGTAAATACCATAATAAATCACATTCATATTGATATTCATACCTCATATTTAAAATGCTGTTTTATGTGCTCATTGCTTACTGCTCCTTTTTTAGGGTACAGTGGAACCTCTCGATAACAGACACCATGAAACTGGAAGTTTTGTCTGCTAATGGGGAGTGTCTGTTAACATATACATCGAGAGCCCTGTTTCACAGACTTTAATAGTGTCAGTTAATAGAAGGTATTCTCTAACTGGGGATGTCTGTTATGCAGGTTGTACCGTAGTAGAGTTTAAAAAAATATAGAATTATGTATGTTATTATATGCTTTTGCTTAATGGGAGTGCTTGGGGCTTTGACCTTTGAAGACAGACATGCCCGCTTCCCATCCCGGAGAGATATTGAAGCATTCCTGAAGGATGTGTGTATCGAGAAAGTTTTATTAAAAACAACAAAACATGGCCCCCTGAAACGAAAGTAACAAAAACTAAATTTCATAAAAAAAAAAGGTCATCAATCTGAAGTCATATAACAGATACATTTAATATAAACAATCAATGCCAATGAGAAATCAAAAATTATAAACAGGATTATGAGATGATGGCGTACAGCCATCCATCCCATAAGAATCTAGTAATCATCAGTTAATTGAGAACGATTGTCGATAATCTTGGGATATAAACTTTCGAATCACAGTGAATCAGCTAAGAGTGTTTGGGCTACATGCCATGACTGATTTATATTTCTGCACATTTTGACATTCAGTCATTTATATCCGTTGATTTTGGCAATGTTATTTCCAGCAAACCTTTGAGTAAGTGCTACAATTCAGTACCTCAACATTTTTAGTTTGGTTCTGAATTGAGCTGCATGAAGTTGTGGAGAATAAGCAGTGGGGAGTGACTTTATATTAATATGTGAATTTTTCACAGAAAATCATTTTACTTGGGGGTAAAGGTAAGTGAGAGTGGCAAATTTAAGAATTTGGCTAAATGTTTTGTGGACCAGTGAGTGAAAAAAACGATGTAATACAGGGTGAACGTGAACAGTTCTGCCAAACGAACATGAAACACAACCCAGTCTTATCTCAAACCATTTTCCAGTTATGGTGGATAATTCATTATTGAAGAAAAATGTGTCAAGTCTGATAAACCCAAATTTGTTCTGAAAGACCTACATGAGCAAACTAAGGACATATTTGAAAATAGCAGAAAAAAAATCCTATAAGGTGACACCAATTTCATTAAATTATCTGGATTTAATGGCGATCTACAAGCGCTGAAAATTTGACGAAGTTCAAAATCAAATTGTCACCAAAATTTTTAATTCATAATTCCTCAAACACCCTTCAAGCTACAATTGGTCAAATTTACCAATAACTTGTCCATCGCACCAGTTTGGAAAAAGCCTACAATAAACCATATCAGTGTTCTGGTTAAGGAAAAATTTAGTTTTTTGGTTTGCAATGCATCACTGAAATCAGAGCGTTTGTCGAAGCAGATATTCAACAGAAATTGGGAGTTGGCGGTTACAGGTTTTAGTGACAATTTGACTTCGCAGAAAAAGACAGGTTATACCACCTCTATCTGGATTCAATGACGAGCTACAAGCACTGAGAGATTGACGAATTGTTGTCCACAATCTATAAAGTGTCTACTTCGACAAACACTAATTTCACTGTGATGTATTGCAAACAAGAATAAATTTTTCCTGAACCAAAAAACCGATATGGATTTTTGTAGAGTATTTTGAAAAGATGGTGCAATGGACAAGTTTTTGGTAAATTTAAGGGTTTTGCATGGTTGGCGATTAAAGATTTTGGCAACAATCTGATTTTTAAATTTGCCAATCTTTCAGCGCTTGTAGCTCGCCACTAAATCCACATATTTCGATGAAACTGGTGTTGGATTAAAGGATTGTTCCAAAATGTGCTTAGGTTGCATGTAGGTCTTTCAGAAGCTTCACAAATTTAGGTTTTTTTCAATTATCCACCATAACTCGAAAATGATTTGAGATAGGACAGGGTTGGTAGGGTGCTTTATGTTCCACTTGGGATCGTCTATCACCCAACCCCCCCCCCACTTTTGTTAGGCAGAACAGGTCACATTCACCCCGTATCTAAGTGTTTGAATGACCACCCATGTTCCTTCAACTACACCCACCCACAAATTTTGAAACGTGATTGTCTTCAGAAAAGGAAATATCCGATCATGAAGCATGGTTAAATACTCAGCAGACTTCATTTTATCGCTGCTAACTTCAGTCCAGAACAACCGAAACCTCAGCTAACAGCAGTTAATCCGGAGGCTTGCACAGCAGGTGCAATAAAATGTTTTTCTGCTTTTTCTTTCGGCCAAGTAGTATGGTTTTCTCATGTATAAGCACATCCCCGAAGTTTTTTCAAAAGTCTAAGGCCCCTTATATAAACTACAATCAACTGTTCTTGGAGAGAAAAGAACCATGTTCAATGCAATGATGGATGTTTATTATCACAGTTTTTTTTAGCAGCATACACATCTTTACACAAATTTTATTTCAATACATTTTACATTCTGGAAAAAGAGTCAACACGTTCAGATCCTGCAAAAAACAACTATAAAATAAACTAATGTGTGTAACAGTTATCTATTCCATGTTGATAATAGAATATCAATTCTGTTCGTTCAAAGATTTTCAATCAAAATATATCAAAGCTTTGAAATTGGTGGTCGATATCAATTGTCACACTATAATCAAAAGTATGGGTCAACAAGTAGGCACATAATCAGTTTCATTGATATCATATAATTGGAAAATTGCACACGCTCTCTCTTTGCCAAAATCGTTTCAATTCATTTAGAGAACATGGTAGTATATAAAATATTTCACGCAATGAAATTTGATACAGACACTTTCAAAATACCCACTAGGATACTAAGGCATGTAATTTCATTTGATATTCAAACATAAAACAAACTCGATGAAAGTGATAACAGTAAAACCTCTTGATTATCTGACATAATTAGGGCAGTGGGGAGAAGCCTGAGTATGCAAATATAAATTTCCAAATTTATTGAATATGCGTCAATTTTAAGGTCCAGTATCATCTACAATTGCGCAGAGTGGCATGGTGATAAGATGCTCATCTACCACTGTGAAGGTTGCTGTCACGGTCCCAGGTTCAAACCCAAGGGAGGATATCGATAAGATATTTTCCCTAACGAGCTTGATGTGACCACCCCTTCATTCCGTTGGTGACAGCGTCTTCATTTCCAACCGATCTCATTAATGGCAGTGAATTGCAATATAGTGATATTGCCAGAGTTGGTGTTTAGTAGTATCATCTACAGCAGTGTTTCTCAACTGCAGGGCCCTGACATCAGTCAAACTGGGCCATGAGTGGTTCACAATTTCATTTTATTGCCCATTTATTTCTCTTTATTAGTATGCAAGACCAGGTCTTCCAATCACGAAAAAGAAATCCACCGGGCCGCAGGCTTCCAAATGTTGAGAACTGCTGACCTGCAGGGTGTTTGTAAACTGTTCAGAAAAAATTGGAGGGGTAATAAACCATCAAGGAAAACAATATTTACGATGGAACTAGGGCCAAATAATTTTTCTAGGCTCTTTACCTGGCAAATTTTCAAAAATTTCAACAAGTTCTCACTTTTGTAAGGGGCACCTTTTTTTTCTTGCAGAATGCCAGGTAGGCCCATGCATTAAGTTGGCATGACAATGGAACCTATTGTCGCAATTCAGTCAAAATGTCAGAAAAGCTAAACTTAGAAATGCAAGCAACAAGCACAAATCCTCGTTTCTGCTCTGCCTCAACCTAAATCTACTGGTCTTCTTGTGGGGGCACATGAAACCTTTGGTGTGCAAGACACACCCCTGTTGACTTTGTAGAAGATTTTGTCACAAGAAACCTTGTTGCAGCAGACAAGATCAATACACCACCAGGAATCTACAAGAGGGTGTGCTAGTTTTTCATTTGCTGATATAAACTGTGCAATGACATCCTTCGACTTCAATCAGTCTTCCTCTAGTCAACACAGGGTTGTACAACTTATGATTTTGTTGCATTTCTCTTTTTTTTTACTGTTGAAACTTGAACGTGGACAATTTACTTTATGCTTTCCTGAAACTCTGAGTGAATTGCACCTATAGGTTTTTCTTGAAGGTTAAACGTCACCCCTCCAATTTTTTTTAAATGGTTCACAAAGACAGATAAAAATTGGATAAATATTTTCCACACAAAATTTAATTGGCAAGAGAATTTTTGACTTTTTCCCTTTCAAACTAAGCACAACTCTGGTGTATTACCATGGGCAATTTGCTACCAATTGAGTTGCGTCGGAAGTGGGAGCGTGTGTGAGTCCCTAACAGTCTTCTGAGTGTGTACATAATGCTGTTTGAATTTTTAGTGCTGTCATCTATATTTTAAATTGTGAATGAAGTGTAATGATCAAATATTTGTGCTGTTGTAGGTTAGAGAATTTCAACTTCAGGATCATTCGAATAATTTCCAATAACGCAAAGGAAAAACATTTTAGCCATTAGTTAATAGTGAGGTGCAGATAAACGAGGTTTTACTATACAATATATGCATTAAAAAAAATCACCAATCGTATCTTCATTCTTGACAGTTCATTAGTACAATCCACAGAATCTGTATGACATTTATGCATATCATCAATGAAAAAAAACCTTTTTTGCATACTTATTTCAATATCCAAATCAAAGCTTGCCTCTGATTCTCACACATATTTCATCGTCGAAAAAATTTCTATAATACACAATCGTTTTGTTTTTTTTTTCCAATAAACGCAACATTTATAAATGTTTTTAATAGTAAAGTTTAGTAAGATCAACCGTTTAAACTTTTTTATTTTGCATCTTAACATAGTTTGCTTGAATAGTGCTGAAATCATTTGATACATCACAGAATGTTTGGTATTTCCTCATTAAATTCACAAGCGTAACGTTCCTATAAATTTCTCACGACTGCTAATACTTTCTGATTGAAGAAAGTATTTACAGCCAAAGTTAAGGTTAGAGGATCCTGAGCTAAAGAGCTGTAAAGCCAGTTTGACTGAACTGATGTCCTTTACAGTTTCTATCATTATCGCTTATGGTCAAAAGTGAAGGCCATAGAAATTTCCAAGCACTTCAAGTGGAATGAAGTTGGCTTCAGGCTTTTTGTATCACCTGACAAAGAAGTAAGCCACTAAACTGTTTTTTTTATTGGTCCCAGGAAAGCGTGAAATACCTACAGTAGGTATTTCACGCTTTCCCTAACGCTTAGCCCTAACCACATGCAATGGTACATTAATTTCTCACAGTATGAAAGGAGTTTAAGGGAACCCTCTTGCTTAGAATTTTGAGTCCTCAACCAATTAGCTTTCTTCAAGCAGCATTCCGAAATGAAGGAAATGGATTCAATCATCATACAGATTTTTAACATTGACCACCCTATATGTCCCCTTCTCTATACATGGTGTGTTACTGATCGATTCAGGCTCACATGATTGCAATATGTGACCTACATATACAAGGTTTGTTCAAAAAGTATCCGACCATAATTTTTCGTATCTGAACCAATGAAGCTAGGGAGGAGTGTTTGATGCATGTATGTAGGCAATCCTAGTGTGTATGACTGAATTTTTTCCTGCCTGCAGAGGCTCCCAGTTACAAGGTGACCACAAATGAGTGAGGAAGGATAAGTGATCACTGTTGCATTTTCATTTTTGATGAAATGGAAGTAAAAATTTGAACAATGCTACTGCATTGATCGTGATAGGGCAGCTAACTGTGATGCAGAACCTGTTGGTAGTACTCCTTGGTGATGGTTGGGCGGTGCAGTGCGCTCTCGTGATGATCCACGCCACTGGAATCAAAGATGACAGTCAGCATCACTTTAGCATTGAATCTCCTGAAGACTAAAATCGTCAGTCAAAATAGAATGAATGAACCCAATGCTAATTCCCTGATCATGATTCAATGATCCTGCATCACCAGAGCCTTCACTTGGTCAATAAAGATCTCATTTCTGAATGTTGATGACCTACCAAAACATGTTTCACTCTTGCTTGATGTGCTCATTTCTTCATCTCCAAAGGTCTGGTGAATCTCACAGACTGTTTCCACTCAAGAATCACTAAGCTTCACACAAAATTTAATACAATAACATTGTTCAAGTTTTTCCTGCCATTTTGTCAAAAGCAAAAAATGAGATGGACACTTAGTCTTCCTCACTCATCAGCAGTCTGCCAGGGAGTGGCAGCTTCTGCTAACAGGAAAAAATTCAAGCATGAGCACTAGGATTACCTCCCTGGCTTCATTGGTTCATGCATGAAAAATTATGATCCGATACGTTTTCGGACAAATTTATGAGTACAAGCATTACTCTCTGGACACAGCCAAGGTGACCATAACTCAGCTGAGGAAACCTGCCATTTATATGCACAAATGTTTGGAATAGCAAATTTTTGGAAATAATGAATTCTGCTGAACCACAGCTCTTTAGTTTAGAACCCTTTGAACCTTCACAGTAGTTGCTGAATTTGAAGTGTTCACATGAAACCATTTGAAGATGTGATCACTTCCCATCATATGATGTACTTATATAAAGAGAGCCATTTCTTTTAATTGTTTTCTGGAAATACCAATTATCTATAAACCCAATTAATTTTTTTTACTCTGAATATGAGCAAACTTGTCCAAAATAGTATGATACAAATAACTTTCATTTCACAAAAACTGATTTCCGTATCTATATACCAACATTCAAGGTAACAGAGAAACGTATCGCTATTCAGAAATCATTGTTATAGATAGGATATATTGATACCGTAAAAAGTACATCGGGACCAGAAAGTAATATCTTTATACAGGCGATCACCCACAACTGAAACTTCAGATGAACGGATGCACATTAGAAGTCGCGGATAAAAGCATGAGCTTGCAAAAGTTATAAAAATGTAAAACAAACTATGGTACATTCTACACAGGAACTGTATGGTTTTTTGTTTCAATCGTTCAGACAATATCATTCCATAACAGAAAAAGGAAAAAAAATCAGATATTCACATTCACCAAATTTTTTTTAAATTAGCCTGTTTGTTTATTTGAGTGTAACCTGCTTTGTTACAAATTAACTGTAGGCTTTGTTACAAAAAATGGCTTTAAAACTTAATTTTCAGCTATCCCAGAGGCAGATTTAGGGCTTTGCTGGGATATTCAAATTTTGTGGCGCTTCTTTTCATTCTAATTTAATGTTCTTAACCACCAACAACTTAAATTTACTGTCTCCTTGAATTTGCCACAGTGAGCTGAATCCTGCTTAATGTGCTTCCCCCTCCCTATAAATATGCTTTTGGTTATACCTTCATGTCAAGACAGATTAGGACAAGATCTTATCAACAAAAAGGCTCTGAGACCAGCACACGCCGATCCCCCAATGGTTATGCTTCCACATTGTTCCCAAGATTTGATCAAAGATCTATCAAACTAGAGCAATGTCTCTCAAAATTTTGCCAACCCTAGCTCCCTTGGCTATATCATCATTCGTACCATATTCTCTCGCATTAGCTGGCATGTCAGGAAACATTGAGGAAGACCAGGCCGGGAATACCCATATTATATTTTCCAGCATGCTAAGCAATTGGAGTTAGATTCCTGAAAATTCCTAAATATCTAGACTTTAAGAATTGAATTAAATTGGCAGATTTGAAGCTTGTCTGTTCTCTGCATTTTAGGATCTTTTCTGTTTTATGAACTACTTTCAAATAGTTCTAGCTTTACATTTGCTTTCCACACCACAAATGTATGTTATTTAGGAAAAACATAGAATATGAAGGGTATCTGTTCGCATAGATTAAAATAACTTTAATAGAAATGTAAGGTGGCTGCAAATTATTTTCGGAATTCTTCATCATGTTTGTAAAATTCAAATAAGCAGAGCAAAAAATTGAAGAGATGCACTGTAAAACATGGTAGTGTAATACAAAAAAAGCGAAAGCATATTTCTTCAATCGCTGAACATGTAGAAAAATGTCAGAATGCGGTATCTGCATTTCATGTTAGAGGTTGATGATAATTAAATTAGATAAATAAGTGAAGGCTCAATTTTTATTATCGCAATCAAATTCTTGGTCATTTGCGACAGTGGAGAAAAACCATTATTTCATATATATATTCTGATTTGCTTACTTATTCAGCACTCAATAAAATAAATATTAGTCTTTGTATCTATAATAAACCTCACTTTTCTCGGCATGATGAGAATGGACCAGACTCCAACATTTGAAAAAGCTGGTATCCCCCAATTTTTACGGCATGGCCGGCTAATGTAAGAGAATACAATATGTGCAACTCCATACAATAGCCTAGAAAATAAACCATTACAATGAAGCATTGAACAGGCACACATCAGTATCGCCAACTCAACTCATCATAGTGCCAACTTTGAGAACCCTTGAATTTGAGGTTGGTGTACTAACACACAACTAATACTACTTGATTGTACATGCACCTCGTTCATATTCTGCGGAATTTCTAATGAAGTGGTACATGCCAGAATACATGTTCTGAGTGTACATGGTTTGTACCAAGTGACTGGAGTCATAAGACGGTTAACATGACTTTGACATTGCATCTCCTGAAGACCAAATCATCAGTTAAAATGGAATGAATGGATCCATTGCTGATTCTTGTTCTTTCTGTAAGTTCTCTGATCATGATTCACGTTGGTCCTGTATCATCAGTCTTCACTTGGTCAATAACGATCTCATTTCTGGATATTAACTTATCAGAACGTGCTTTACTCCCTGTTGATGTTCTGCCATCTTTAAAGCAGTTGTATCTCTCCTTTGTCAGTGTTACGTCCAGTTCTTCATCTCCAAAGGTCAGTTGAATTTTGCACATTATTTTCCACTCTACAAGCCTCACACAAAATTTAATGCAATGGTGTTCAAATTTTTCCCTGAAATTTTGTCAAAAATTAAAACGTTCACTTTCACTTTCTCATTCATCAGCAGTCTGCTGGCAGTTTCTGCATGCAGGAAAAAGTTCAAGCATGCACACCAGGATCGCATTGCCCACATAAGTGCACCAAACCACGCCTCCCTAGCTTAATTAGCTTACGCATGCAAAATTGTGATGGGATACTTTTTGAACAAACCTTGTATGTGTGATTCCTAATGTAGGGTTACCAGGTTATGAGATACAAAAACTGAGGAGGAGGACAGCTGCACACTCTTTATGACGTCACTTTTCCAAGTTTTCAGAACAGATGGTGCCACAAGGATTGTGTTTGAATTCCTGTTTTCTTTTTTTCTGCATGAAACATGTGACACCCCTTCAATACATGGCATTAGATATTGGTGATTATTCAATGGTGTTCTTAAAATTGGATGGTGTGGTTTTCTTCTTCCACAAGTCTTTCAGACTGTCTTTTTCATATTATCCTGGGGCAAGCGGGGCCATAGAATAGTCCCTGTCCAGATGGAGGCAACTTGGGTTCTTGCATTCTGGGTGGGAATTTGGAGGGTGATTGGTCAAAGCTTGGAAAGAAAAAAAATTCACATGAAAAACACTCATATCAATGAAGAGATATATGTTTCCGAGTGGAAAAAAATCCCTCTTTCCAAAAAAAAATTCCAGAAACCTGAAAAGGAGGACAAAATGGTGAATTTTCTGAAATATAGGAGGATGCTTGAAATGACATCAAAAAGGAGGACGTCTGGTAACCTTTCCCTAATGTATTCATGTTGTCAGAGTTGAGCTCATTTAGTGTTCTTGGTAGTGCTTCCATATTTTGAAGTGAAGCTGGTAAATGACTGTATTTTCATGTTATGTAAGTGTCATGTAGGTCTGCCTGCTCTCTGCGGAGAGACTAACTATTCCACTGTGAGGTGTGAAATTTCTTATTTTCATTTTTTTTTTAAATGTGCTAAATTTGTTTCATTAAAATATTTTAGCATTAAAAGAAAATCCAGCTAGCCTTAACATTGTCATTCAAGTAAGAATAACTCAAAAAAAGCACTCTATAATAAGTGTGTGAATGATGAAAACCCCCATACAATTTTCATAATAGCATGTCAATGAAATACACATTTTGATCAATTAAATATCATCAAATCCTACAAACACTCTATTTCATACATCAAAATATACATGTCATAAAAATACTCTTAAACGTAAACGGAACATCGAATCACAATTCTAGAAACTAATCTAATTTTTCAGTGGACTTCTCACATCAGTTTTTTTTTTTTGTAAAATCTTAAAATATACATTCATTTTGTAAGTGTTATGAATTGATGAGCGGCGAGGCACAAAGAAACAGAAAGCCCTTTAGGATCATCAACTACTCTTTGTAAGAAACATCTAACATCCAATACACAATGTTACTTAATGTGTATACACACATGTACAATATCTTTACAATAAACAATTACAAGCATAATTATTAATGCCACACGGAAGTGCTATACACATACATACAACGGAACCCGGCTAATCCGAATTAATTGTGACCAAGAACTGTCTAGAGACAAAAAAATCCATGAAACTTGTAGTCTCTTGAATGTTTTTTTTTTTTTTACACAGTGGGTAATCCTACAGGTTTGACAAGTGCTACAGACTCCATAAGTTTGTTCAATGACATCAGTGAACCCAGTATATATCTTTCCTTCTCAGAAATACAGCACACGTGTAGACTGAGAAAGCAAAAACAACATGCAAGGGCCAGTCCATTTTAACAAAGCAAAATGCCCAGAAAGGGGAAGACCCTTGATAACCTTTCATTGTTATTATCAATTGCAGCAATATTCATCATGCAATAGTTCATCCCATTGCTTACCCAAGGGGGCCCATAATGCTGTTAGGATAGACCTGCTCCAACAGAATGGGTTCTTTTACTCCCATTTCTTCCTTTTTTTTCATGACTTCTTCCAGCTGTTCAGATTGAACGAGTTTACAGATTACTAGAATTTCAGTGAATTTCAATGAAAAATATAAAAGAACAATGGTTACATGCAATTTTTTCCAAATTGCAATAGTTTACTACGCAATGGCAGTTTTTCTGAAAAACCAATTGAATTGATGACTGTAAGGAATTATTGAACAGGGGCAGCAAAGTTTATTTTAAGAAAGATCTTTCATATCTTCTAATGTGAAAAAGATGCACAGAAAAAACAATTTGTGGAATCAACTTTGGTATCTTATAATTGTTGCAATGGATAAGACTCAGAAACAGTAATTTAGAATATTTGAAGTGATAAATGTAGTGGCATCTTGGGTAATGACAAATTCTTTTTTTTTAATCAAAAACAATTAAAGGAACCTTTAGAAATTTGTCACAGCATCGTGGCAAAATCAATTGAGAACAACAAAATTTCGGACCATATTGAGAAACGCAGATTTAGAAAATATAACAAGTAAAGCGCAGGTTTCAATCTAACATTCAGGTCCTAAGATCAAAGCCATACTTGAAAATAAGTTCCAAGAAATAATTTTGAGGATATTCATATTATATACCTTGTAGAGAGGTCAACAGTCAGCCAAATCATTGTCCTTTTTTTTAGAGATAAATTCAATTTTAAATAATATTCGAAAAATCAAATACACATTATTTCATTAGTCCAGTTCACTTTCTACATATAATCGCTTTATATGAAGAAAGCATTTAGAATATTTCAATTTCGAGAAAGAGTGTTTAAACTTATTTATAAAATAACAGAAAAAATATGGGTCTCTTGACCCTTTGGCTGATTGTTTTCTCATTTCGAATTTATGTAAAAAATTAAATAAATAAAATGGGGGGGGGGGAATTATTTCTAATAATATCTTCAGTACCAATTCAATATCATTGTACACTGATACATCAACCAGTGAATGCCTTATCTTGCAGATCTAATTGACGAGAGGAAAAAAAACAAAAATAAACTAATTAAGAATATTTGGATTGTGAATACAGAAGATATGAGAGAAACTTTCAATAAATTCATTTAAAATACTAAAGCTTCAACTCTTAAAAAAAAGAAATGGATACTGAAATCACAGTTAGATTGTATAAATATTTGAAGGGTATGGAACTAATTTATTGGAATTTCCATTATTCTACGCGGGGAAATTTTGTTTAGATTATGGTATTTTCATACTACACACAAATAACTTTTACAAAGAAGTTAATTGTGCAAGTCAAGATACCAATGTACTTTACAGCAGTGTTCTTCAACTGCTGGCCTATGAAAAATTCCTGTTGTTATACAAGAAATTTTGACAGCTCAAATTTTAATTTAATTTAAATGTTATACCATCTCTATGTTAGTTTTCATTTGTGCGCCAACAAGTCTATGAATTATTGATTTTCATCATTTACTTTTTGACACCCAGTAAATTATTTCTCCTATTAATTTATTTAATTTTTTCTTGTTCCTTAAATTATTTTTCGCAATTATCTATTTCTTGCTGGCCGACAAATTATTCCTCTAACTTTCCTTTTTTTCGTGTGCTGGTCTGTGAGATTTTTCAACTCCCCCCCCCCCTTCCCTGTCAGCAGTTGCAGAAAGATTGAAGAACACTGCTTTATTTGATGGGGAAAAGAAAACATTCCATCCCTTCCTGCATCAGATAAATGTACTGTAATTCAAGACTAGTTTGCACCTACAGGAGTGGCTTTGAAGCTATGCTGAAAAAAATAACTCAACTTTACCTGGCCATTATTCTAATGAATATTTCCGAACAGTTTTGATTCTGCCCGACAGAAGACACTGTTGGTCAACTCATGTATTTAAGTTACTGATGCATTAATCAGTTAGTGACTGAAAATTTAACTTTTTCTTGGAAAATTATCCAGCTGAAATCAAGCAGCACAAATATGTTTAGCAAATAATATTAGATACAGTGAATGCATCAGTAACCCAAATACAGAGTTGCCTGATAACATCTCTTTTTGGGCAGAATCAAAATGGTTTAGTAATATTCATTAGAATAATCGCCAGGTAACATAGAATCCTTTTTTCAGCATTGAAGTCACTGCTGTAGGTGCAAAGTAGCTCCAGATTATAGTCTATAAAATTATACCTCAAATCACATTTGCAACAGATCCAAAGTAACTTGACGCATTAAATGGAATCATTTGAACAGAAAAGCCATTGTCTTGAACACACAAATAAACTGTGCATGCACCTCATAAATATTTCTCTAAGAAATTTCTAACAATTTGGTGCATGCTGAAACTCTTATAAACAAACCCTACATTCCTAGCTACATTATAAAAATTCAGTGCATCATGATTGGCTGAAATGAGTGATGAACTATTACATCGCAAAATTTACATAATTCGCAATTTTTACATAGCAAAATTTTTGCTTGCAATGTTTAACAATAGGTATACTTAATGGACTTGAATATGACATCCGCAGTTGGAGCAATCGTTAGAGCAAGGGACACATGTACCGAAGGTTGTGCTCTCGATACCCTCTCAATTCCATCTGAGATTTTTTTCGCTCCTTTCCATCTTTGTGATCATTTATTGATTTACTAAAAATGTCTTCTTTTTTTCTGATTTAATCAAATGTGGTTCGGGTGCATTGAGATGGCAATAATAACGGCTAGCAAAACTCGGCCATGCCATCAATTATTGATTAACTAAAAAATGCTTTCATTTTTTGTTAATGAACTTGGAAATTAAATTTCGTCAAAAGTTCCGCCCATTGTGAAGTTTTATTTTTCTTGCTCAGAGTAACCAATCACCGACATGTTAATGCTTCTTGTATTACTAAGAAAGTAGGGATTGTAATTACACTGCCGGAACGTGCTGTCTATATGAGTACATGTGTGGCCCTAACATATTTGTTTTTCAGAATACACGTTCCAGTGGTGCTGCCATCTCTCATCAATATTATAAGTGAAGTGGCAAATTACCGCAATATTGTCTTGACTAAAGGAACTCTTTAAAGTAAAGTCATTCAATTCTAACATGGCTGAAACCCAGGTGGTTTGAAAAGTTAGGGGGTATACAGAGTATGGAATAAAAGTACATATTGTGGGAATATAAGTGAACTTCTTTTTTTTCAATTTCCAGTACTTGATACGATATAGTGTGCTAGTGACTAGCACTGAATGCGTTAAGAGTACAGGAAAAATTCTATTATTTCATAAATGATTGTGCAATGGCAAGGGCGATTGTGCAGTTTCATAAAAATGTTTCAGCAGTAATTACATGAAAGGGCATCTCTGAAACGTATAAATGAAACTATCATCAATATATATATATATATTTCTTCTCGAATGAATAGATGTCTAAAAATACAGCGCTCAATACCATGCTCAGAATCTCAAGGACAACAACTCTATGAGGACTAATCATTACATATTTTTTTTAACAATTTCCTTCTATATTCATCTTTGCTGACAGTTTGCATATTTTAACAATTGTAATATGTTCTATCAACAAATTTCTGAAATTATATTTTCATCAAATGGCCCCCTATATAGAGTGTGATTCACAACTACACTATTTCCAAATACATGGCAACGAGCAGCGAATTCAGTTATTTTTTATAGTACATTCAAATGAATATGGCCCCCTTGATGACCGAGTAATTAAAAATATATTTGCCTACTGAAAATAACTTACTCCTCTGTATTTTCTTCTTCATGGAAAAATCTTGTGCGTAACCAAACAAGATCATAAAGAAGTAGTACAATAGCTCTTTCAAAGATAGGTTAGTAACTCTGTCAACATTTTGCCAACTGGCACTACTATTTAATTGAACTTGTACCTCATATACCTTCCCCTGCAGAATTTTTAATGAATCAGTACTTGCAGGAATGTGTTGCGTCTCTACATGTGTGACCCTAATGTATTTATGTTTCCAGAGTTGTATTTGTTTCATGTTCTTACTGGTGCTTGCCACCTTGGTTTCTGCAGAGAGGCTTTCTCAAATGGCAGACCAGCTTGTATTCACGCCTGGAATTTAAAAAAACCACAGAAAACCAAGTTCACGGACCACCGTGTCGCCAATGGGATTCAAATTTGGATCCTCATGATGAGTATCCAGCACAACCCCACAGTGGCTGCCGACTAGCATTTAATGTCTTGATGGAAATTCTGCAATTTTACAGCCAAAGATCTAAGTGTGATATTATTATTACTTAAAGCAAAATATTCATTCAGGTTGTTTATTCCCTTATCTAGTTATATGATGTACTGTGAAATTGCTTCATTAAATTTGTTTACATGTATTTTATTTTAAAAAATTCTGTAAACAGCTTATGCGTAAATTTTCTACTTCAGACAAGCTTTATACACATGTTGTGTTCTGATAGAAAGAAAGGGATTTTAAAAAATTCAGTACCCACTTAAGTTAGTGGTGTTTGATGCACAGGCATATCCCCAGTGTGGCAAATGTCATCCTCGAAGCTTTTTTGCAATGGCCCAACAATGCAAAATCTCACAAGTTACAGAATTCATAGAAATGCTAAAAAAAACTTCAATAAAGAATTATATTTCGGAATTGGCAAAAGAAGTAATCTTTAAATTACTTTTAGAAAAAATTTCAGAACTAATGAAAAATACTTTTATAATTACTGAAATACTCTAACAATTAAGAAAGTTATTCAAGGAAATGTTCCCAGAATGGAATAAAAATTATTTTCACAATTATTAAAGAAAATATTTCCAGAAGTAGAAAAATATTTCCAGAATAAAAAAAATACTCCCAGAGTTATTGAAAAAAAAACCTACAAGAATTAATTACAAATATTTTCAGAATTCATATTTGATGAATAAATAATTTCTGAATTAATGGAAATTTGCATCTAACCCTAGAATGGTATCTATACAGCTAAGAGACGTAGTTCATATAGGTATCATTAAGCATAATTTTTTTAGGTGCCATTCTAGGATTAATAGAAAAAAAATCAGAATTAATGTAAATTAATACATGATTTAAAAAAATTCAGAATTAATGTAAATTAATACATGATTTAAAAAAATTCAGAAAGAATGAAATTCATATTCAATGAAAAAATAATCTCAGAATTCATGAAAAATCATATATGAAAGGAAAAAAAATGTTAGAATTGAGGAATAACCTATATTTAATGAAAAAAATAGTCACAGAATAAATACATTTTTTTTACAAAATAACCCCCGCCCCCATCCTATTCGATTTGGAGCTCTGTTAAGACATCACTATAGTAGTCTCAAAACTTCAAGATTCTGTATAGTTTAAGGTACTTCGATTATTCTGAATTCCTTTTGCAAAGACTCACAGTTTTCCGCCAATAACAATTTTTCTTTCCACTTTGTCTAATTTTTGTTATAGAATATGAGTAATTTCAATTACTTCGGGGGGGGGGGTCTCAACAGAGACTGAGGGGATCTTGATCCTTATACTTGCTTCTTAGGTCGGTTTTTCACAGGCCTCTCTATAATAAATTTATGATTTACAAAAGGAAAAAAATTGTATTTGGCATTCAGGCCCTAGAGTTCCTGTCAGTCACTTATAAAGAGGCCATGGGTCTCGACAGTTGTGTAACGAATTAATGACAAAACAAATATAAGAGAAAGTAACCCCCCTAAAAAATATCTATTGCTTTTCAGATAATCCCAGTTTTCATTCCTGTGAGGTAGTCTGTCCCATTCACTTCGGATTATTGAGACTCTACTGTATGTGAATATAGATACCACATTATAAGTTGTTGGCCATCAGGCTTCATGGAAATTTTGTTTTTGGTTAGCAAAAATGCCTGAATTGTTGAAGATCCTTAACGCAAAGTCAGAAAATTTCAACTACTATCAAAATCAAGCCTATTTGGAGTCTTACAAAAGGCCTTGGCAGGCTAACATTTCATGAAGCTTTATAATGTCTTTGAAGGATTTTGAACTGAAGATGAGCTTTCAGTAGAAAGTTTTTACTCACTAAAATCATATCCACTTTTGCTCATGTTAATGTAAGAAAATAGGACGGAATCAGGTTATTAATTCAACTAATTTATTGTTATTCTGTATCCACTTACATATAAGTTTGACTTAATTATGTTTCTCAAAGAGATTCCGAAACCCAAAACCATTAGAAATGGCATTTACTCAATTTTTTCCCATCATCAAGCAATAGATAGTTTGGGTAATCACTTGACTGATTCAATGAAGGCACAAGATGCAACAAGAAATAATTGTGACCAAACACCTTTGCTGACATTAGTACAGAAATAGCTTTAAAACAAAAAATGCCAAAAACAAATGCAAGCTTAATGCTGCATGACCATACATATATAATCACATCTCTCCATCATAATAAAACTTCAAGCTCGTGTAAAATCACAAACGTATAGCCTACTTGCTGACTGATTCCTAAATTATCAGTATCGATTCTGATTACTTGAGTGAATTAATATTCAAAATTACACATTTCTATTAACTCTTTTAGGGCTTTCACTTTTAAAAAAATAAAAGCTAATGTATGTATAGTATCAGCTTAAATGTTGCCACTCCTATTCCAAGGAACACTTAATCGCAAATTATCAAGCGTTCTCACATACAAGATTATATAAGCATTCAATCATTGCTAAACTAAAATAAAACAAAACACAATGAGATTCCATCAATGAAAAAAGAAAATTTCTTTGCAATACTTGAAAATCAGGTATAATTAGTAGAATGAACAACTATTAAAATTAGTTGGTAAAAAATTATTTCTACTTTCGGTATAGATTTAAGATACCATAATTTCCTACCTTTGATCTGCAGATTAGACATTCAAAAAAACACCTGAGTTTTTCAGGAAAAATTATACATACTGCTCTGTATTATCTACAGGTTTTTTTTTCTTCCGTAGATGTTGCAATAAAGTTAGTTTTGAATATAACTCATAGGAAATATTTTGTTCAAAGATTCACAGATGTTACATATAGCTGCATGTAGAAAAATCAAATGAATCAATCTTCTGAGAAAAAAAAAACTTGAACAAAAAAACCTCTCCAATTTCTTAAGGTTTCATTTTCGGTGAAAAATATGCAGATTAAAGGCCACAGGGGACCAGGGGGAAACTGTTTTTCTAAGTAGTAAAATTTGTGTATTGAATATACCCCTGCAGATCATCGGCAGGAAATGATCATAATTTAAATTGAACTGAAGTGAACAATAAGTGAAAAAATACACAGGTTACAACGTAACAAAAACACTAAAAAATCAAAGAAGATTATGAATTGATAAGAGTGAAACAAAACAAGTATAACAAAAATTATGCATACAAACTCTGATTATAACAATGAAATTCAAGATTTGGCATTTTTGATAATGTTTCGAATAACTGAGAGAAATTTTGCAGTTGGGCAAGGACAGAACAGCCGGATATAAAAACATATTCCAATACTTGGTGATGGTAAATGAATATCAATGCAAATTAAAAGGCATTAATGCAGTGATTCTCAAGCAATGTGTCTCGGCATTTCAGGGTACCACAAGATATTTTGGAGAATAAATTAGTGATTGGGATAGTGATTCTATACTGACATTAGGGCACCACTATAGCTTTTCAAGATCAGATTTCAGTGTTATTGGGAATTTGAAATAATAATCTCAGTCCCAATGATGTTAAAAACGTAGATTAAAAATCCCTGCATCAGTAAATATATGTAACAGAATTTCAAAAGGAAACGTAAGAACAAATAACCATGTTGTACATTTGGTAAAACCGTAAAGTATAGTAAGTTGTCGAATAAGTTTAATACTACTACGTAAAAAAAAAAAATCAACACTAAAATATGAATATACAATTACACTAATAACATGTGTCAACACATAATCTACAACAAAATATAACTATTCAAAAAAAAAAACTGGTATCAAGACCAAACAACAATGGAACTTTGCTACTAAATGAGTTTGTGGTGTAACGAAAATACTTTGGCTTAAGGAACTGCTACTAACCTGAAACATAATAATAACAATGTGTTGAATTCCTTTGAGTATTTGAACTTATTCAAAAACACAAATTGTCATAATATAATCATAAGCACTATTGCTAAGTTCATTATTCCCCCAACACAATTTTTTTTCTTCTTTTTTTTTTTTGTCTTTTCAGACTATGTATCTATACATACACTGTACATATATTCATAGGTAACTGTACAAAAAAAAATAGGAAACATCAATCTGGGCAATGAATAGGCATCTTCGGTATAAACTCCACCAACAGAACCTAATGGAGAGTGAGAGAGGAATGTGAAGGACAAATTATAAATCAATTCATAAAACTTTATGTGAACAAGAAAAAATTTATAATTGTAAAATAAGAAGTATAAATGGTTATCTTGTCTGTTTCCTATCAGCAGGAATATGTTGAAACCGGGGCTGTACCACCACCTCCTCATTTTTAACAAGAATCTGCTTCATAACTGCAGAGGTGGTCTTCAGTCCATAAGATGGGAGATTTTATAATGAGTTCCACACATATATTCAATTTCAATTTTTTTCAATTTTATTTCAGTTCAATATATGTCATAAATTACATATTGTTACAATGTACAATATATTATTAGTCTATAAGAGGTCGGTGCCTATACAGTCGACCGTAGACAAATTTTTATGATCAAACTTTTAGTAAAAGGAAAGAGTAGATGCTAATTGTTTAAAAGAAAATACATCCATACATCAAACAGTTATAAATAATTATAAATACACACACACACACACACATTCGTAGTTATATACAATTACAAATACACATTCATTATATTGAAATACAAATCTCATAGAGAAACATATTCAATACATATATATCTATAGTGTTTTCTTTCTGTTTTTAAGAAAATAATCTGGGTCCCCTGATTATTGAACAAAAAGACAATTTTTTTTTCTACACGAAATTCTATTCTATATCTATTCATGCTTTGATAGTTTTTTTTACGATCTGGACAATAGTTTTGCTGATAATCTTCTCAAAAATAAAAAAGTAACATGTTTTTACTGCTGAATAAAGAATTCGCCCAACTTTCCCAGTTATCGAAAAAGAACATCAGAAGATTGTGTGGGGTATTGAAGAGGGTTTTGTAACCTATATGCACTTGCATGAATGTATTGCATGGCCTCACATGTTGGGGGTGGGAGATGGACAGGGCTACAGCCTGGTGGCCTGGAAAGAATCAAACCATTTTTTTAATTCTTACTTAGGAAGAGACATGTAAATTGCCCTCTGCACATCAGGAATGAACAAATCTATTGCCTAAGGCATGCAAAAGTTTTGGCTGGGCATGTATTTTTATTTCAACTCATGAAAGACAAAATACTGCTTTGGGCATATATTATTTTTAATTACATGCAAGTTTGGGAATCTATATTTTTGGAGAGTGGTCCAGCCCTGCTGGGCACACCAAAGATCCTGGTCAGGGACCTCGATGCATTGCATAAGAATACAAGCAGAAATTCACCTGAATTACACTGAAAATACACATGCACCTCATTCATATTTCTCTGCAGAACATCTAACAAATTGGTACATGTTGGAATGTGTGTATCCATGTTGTAAACCTAACACAAAGTTTGTTTCTGTGTAATACTTGTTATGTGTAGTGCTGCCATCAATTTTTTCAACCGTGAGTGAAGTGAAATGATTGAAGATTTTACCATTGTAGGTAAATGATACATATGATACAGTTGAACTCGGTTTTAACGTAATTGGCGGTTCTGACTAATTTCCCTAGAGACATTAAAGAATCTGGCTTATTATTACATCAATGAAAACACAGACCTCAGATATAATGACATGTTAGTTCATTTTTTCCATTGGCACATTATCAAAATTAGGGTGATAATGCATGACACGTATACGGAAAATTTCATAATTCTGCCCTTCTTGACTTTTTTTAAATAAAAAAGGGCTCCTTCTTTTCACTGAAGTTGATTCATAACCTTTATCAAGATCAGGGATGAAGATATAATTTGCTTAATTTATAGATTATATTATGGTAATTATGACTATAAATATCAATATTAATCTCGCATATATCATATTTTAAGTGCCTTCTTAACGCATGGACTGATTTCAGCACGACCTGGGGGCTTCAAGTGCAGAAAGAGCCTCATGAAAATGAGATCTGGTCGAATTTTCAATAGTGAGCATGTAAATTGGGTAGCGGGTATTTTCAGCCAGGTAGGGGGCCCAGACAGAAAAATTACTTTGCCTGGAGGACTGTGATGCATGCTGTTAAAATGGCTGTGGCCATGGAAAACTCCCCCCCCCCCCCATTTACAGTGAAGTGGAACCTGTACAAAACGAATGTCAATAGACTGAAATAATATTCCGTTATAGACAGATTTACGTTTTTTATAAAGGTACAAATAAAAGCACTAATCATTGAACAGACTACATTTTGATTCTGTGTAAGACAGGTTTCCATCTCATACAGTGTCCGTCTTAGACAGGTTTCACTGTAATACATTTCAAATTACTGCAGATTTGCTGTAGCCTGCATTTCTCACCCAGAGTTAGTTAAAAGGAATAATTGGCAATTTTACTGACAATCTGCAATATTTTCACTGAGAATTAGCGATGAACCGTATTTATAATCTTGATTTCCCTTTTTTTTCCAGATGAAATATGGTCACCCTAATTATAATAAAACAATAACTTCATGCACACTGCTTTGATTGAATTTAAGATTTTTTCATATTTGAAGTCTTGAAAACGTCTACCTTGTTTGTAACACCATTTCAGTTATAACGACAAAATTTCATGGAATCTTTGAATGTTATTATTATCAAGTTTGGCTCCATATGATCAGTGTCAGGGTTGGCAAGTTTCTGACGGTTTAAACCACAGTTTAATCTGTCACGTCAAAAACCTTTATCAAAAACCTCAAATATTGCTTTTAAATATAAAAATTCCCATTGGAAATACACACTTTAATTGCATGTAATGTTTAAAGTGACTATATTATACAAAGAATAAATATTTAATATAATTGTAAAGTAATTTTCTGTTCTCTACAAAATTATTTTGGGCAATATATGTTTTTTTTCTTATAAAATATACAATTTGAATAAAGCATAGCATAAACACTGAATGGAAAATTATGGAATGATTTGACATTCTCTGCTTAAAGACGATTATAGACCTTCCAAAATTTTGTCAATTGCTTATATATGTGCAGTGACATAAACCATCTGCTATACTCTTTTTACAACAGATAAGTGTTCAAAAAACTTTATTGCATCATATATGTAATGCTGATTTCTGTTATTATTAAATTATCTAGATAATTACCGATACTTAAAACGATACTCTTATTTTGCATAACATTGAAATATATCTAGCGATCAAAATACTAAATTGTAGGACTAAAATGTCATTTAATTTGGCAATGCTAGCTCGTATATGGTGCTTAAGAAGCTCCTGTAACTTATCCTTAGTCAAACTTAGTTATTCCTACTTTTGCACTATGATATGGTTTTCCAATCGAAGCTGTATGTAAATGTGCAAAACAAATGCTTTTTGTATCAAGTCCTGTCAGCTCTGCTTTGGTTGAAAATACTTTTTAAAACTCTTTAGTGAATTCATACACACTAAGCTCAGAAATTTTTAGGTGAAAATAAATCAGTTTAATTAGTGTATTAATAGATGCTGCGTGAGTATTTTTATATGGAATAAAATTTTGGGCAGATTCAGAAAATTTAATATATCAAAAAATAGATACCTTTTCTCCGTAATTATAATTTTGAATATAAAACCCTTTAATCTACATAAAAAAGTAAATGTTTTGTTATTTAACATATCTGTCAAATTAAAAAAAACTATTTGACAACATTGACAATAAGTTTTTGACTGTTTTAATGCTAATTTAGTTTCTGAAGCCAAAAACCTAACTGATGCTCTAACATACATATTTTGAATAAGAAGCTGTATTCTTCTTCGCAAATTGAACACAGGTAATGATAAAGGCTTAGATAAATAACCATAAAATTATATTTTATGTTATAGACTCATGTTGAAAAATTCAAAATTACAAATTATAATTAATATTTTGTTTTAATTATTGTGACAAATTAATTTTTAAAAATAAAACATTGTAATATGCAAAAGACTAAGTTTATCATCATGTAAGAAACCCTATTGTGTTCAAAACATTATCAAAAAACATTCATTTAGGTTTTTGATGGTTTTCAACAGTTTTTGAGTTTAAACCAGTTTTTGATGCCAAAAATCCAACCCTGATCAGTGTGGTTTTGAATTGAATAATATCATGCAGAAAAAAGTTTTTTTAGTTCACAATTCACCCCTTCGCCTTCCCTCCTGAATTATCTTGACATGCATGTGGAAATTTAAATTATAAATTTATAATTTTTACATGAAATTGAAATATCTGACTTACATATTCCATCATGCTATTTGAATCACACCATTGCTTATTTAGCCTCCAATGCAAACCCAACTAAATGAAAAAGAAATTGAAAAAAAAAAATGCATCACTTCTTTAATGTTACAAAAAATAGATATACACTTTGCAGATTCGACAAAAATGAAGAATACTTCAAAAATACAAATACAGTTGTTTATAATACATAAGAAAAGATGCACCACTTCACTGTTTCTTGAAATATCACTTTGGGATATTACAGCCATCTTTTACGAAATGCCTAGCAGGTATCTAAACACTGTGTATATTTTACAATATAAGCTTTTCTTAACCGTTTAAGTGGTTTTTAAAATTTTCCTGATTCGCATTATAACTGCCACAGGGGAAATCACTACAACCTTCTAGAAATTAACAACTATTTTCAAGAATATTTTTTTTCCTATTGCCTGATAAATGCTTCCCCCTCTCGAAACACGGAAAATGATAAATAAAAAAAAATAACAGGAAAACTCTATTATTTTCTGTTATCTATGCTGTACAAATAATCCTTCCTATACTATCTCGAAAAACATTGTCTCCCTCCTTCTTGTATCAGACTTTGAACAAAAAGCTGACTCTACCCACTGGCAGTTGATAGACAGGTTAGGGCAGTGTTTCTTAACCTTTTCAGCTCATGGCCCCCCCTGTCCTATCCAGGGCCCCCCTCTACCCTCATTCAAGAGTGAGATACTTTCTTTTTTTTTTCTTATGAATGGAATTTTAATAAATCAGATCAATCTCTGGAATCCTGGCTAAGCACGGATTCAAAAATGGTGGATTATCATCCCTCCCATGAGTCAAATTATATATTAAAAAATGGTCTGTGTAAAATACGGCACGATCCAACGAACATGCACGATAAATCGACCCTCCCAGCACATCAAATGTTGCTTTGGCGGCCCTCCATACTTAGCTGGAAATAACAGCTTACATATGAAAATCATAGTACCAAATCCCATATAGTGCAGTCCCCTCCCATTATAGACATGAAGACACGGATCATGCCCACATAGACCCAAGGGTTAAGATACCCCTGGTTCTATGGACGGATCTGATGAATTCCGAAAGCAGTAATATTTTTCAACCATGTTTCACTTTTAAACCTTTTCTAATCACAGCTCTCTATAACTCCCTTCATCACCTGTCGTGGATCACCTTTCTTCTCATTTTCTCCCGTGGCCCCCCTAGAATATCCCAGGACCGCAAGGGGGCCATATGGCCCCAGGTTGAGAACCACTGGGTTAGGGGATAGAAAACATGTTTGACTGTGAAAGCAACTTCAATACAGTAGCTGGGCTCGCCATTGCCGAAACTAGAGAGTTTCAAAGAGGCAAGATATTTTGAGATTGCCCAAATGAAAAACATTAAATTAGATGAGATATCTCGTTATTTTCACTGTAAGGGTTAACTGGCTGATGTCTGAAAACTGGTTAATGTGAAAAGTGGCCAGCAACTTTACAGAGTAGCCAGACTTCGGACTTTTGCTGTAACATAAATATACAGGCAAACTTGGCTAATTTAAACTTTGTTAATTCAAATTTTTTGATAATTTGAATATTGGGAATTCCTCGAGTTACTAATTCATAATAATGATGAAATCACTCGTTTAATTTGATTTTTTTCCTCATGCTTTGGACAATTCAAAGTCATAAGAAGTCAACTCAGATATGTTATTTGCAAAATTTCTCTATTTTAAAATTCCAAGTTAACTTTTACTCAGACTTTTTTCCCCATGATTTACTGATCTTTTCCAGAATGTAACACATGCCCTTCATTTAAACATAAAAAATCACAATACAAAAAATCTGAACTTTTTTGGTTTTAAGGAGGAATGATTATAGTATCAGTTTCATATACTGGTGATTCTCGTTGCAGTTGGCATTTTACCAAATACTGAATGACTTAATTAGCACATAGCAATTGCAGATACAAATGTCACTACTCAAGAAATATGCTTGTGTGAGTGTGTCTGATGTGGTTTTCTACTAACACAGAATTTTTAAAAGCTGGAGTGCTGAAATCCAAGGGACTTTTCTAGTAAAATGTGTTGAAGATTTTACTCTAGCATTTTTGTTTTTTTTCTTTAGAACACATTTTTCATTAATGTAACATTTTTCACCTTGTCTAAATGAGGTTCATAAGCTTGTTCAACTCTAAAAAACAAATGGTTGACTTACAGATGTGAATATTGATGACAAGTACACTTTAAAGTCACATTGAAGAGGTTGAAAATTGATCTTAAAAAACAATAGTGTTCCCTATTCCAACACTTGCAGAAACAATGACCATGTTAGAAATTGGGCTGTTAAAGCTTGAAAATCATGTCTTTAATTTTTTAAATCAACCTGAAGATCTTGTGCAATGTTTAAGAGCAGCCAAAAAATATTACAAATTTATGAATGAAATAATTTTTGCAATCGTTTATGGTTTTATACAAGCACTAGTTGCAACAAAGGGAAAATTGGCATAGTAAGTGATAACATTCAATATATTTTTCATAATTATCAAGAGTTCTTGATGTTTTTATGAAAGTATGGTCATCCACAATATTGATGAATTGGATATTCAAACTTTTTTGTTGTCGTCTTGAGATTCAAATTTAACCAAGTTTGACTGTATATGGAATGCACCAAAATGAAATAATAAATACCAATTTGGATTTTTTTCAAATTGATAAATTGAATTAGGTTGTCATTGGAGCCCAGTTGCACAAGTTTATTAACACTTACTGCTCAATAAGTCTTCCCCCCCCCCCCCACCTTTTAGAGCACTCACGATTCCTATATATGTTGTACCTATAGCTGCTAACAGTTTCACAGGATTGCTCCAATAGAAGAAAACGGGGACTTATCTCCAACACCTCTTCATATACAGACAACTAACTCAAAGCATTATAAAAATACAAATCGCTAAAAAAAAAAAAAAAAGTATACGTGTTCTTTTATGATGTTATTTCTGAAAATACAAAAAATACGTCATAAAAAGCAAAACTGAATAGTTTAGTCCTAATTTAACAAAGAAAGTTTGTTTATGCAAGAAAATCTGTGATCCAGTAAAGATATTGTCATATAGAAAAATGCATCAATTAGAGGCTCTACATGAAATATATTACAAATGATTAAACTGCAAAAATGTGTAGAAATGTATTCAAAATTACTTTGTGATATAGATGACTGTTTTCCCATTCAAGTACTTTCTCTATGGAATGACGTGTCTGTGAAAAAATAAAATGCAAAATTAGTGAAATGATTTTGCTACAAGAACTTCATAATAAACTTCAGATCAGTGTTTCCCAAACTTATTCAGCCCATCGCCCTCTTTTCAAAAACAAAATTTCTCATCGCCCCCCCCCCCCCCCCCCTGGAACAGATGTTAAAAACCCACATATTAAAAAGTTGAAAGATGCAGTGGCGAATTTTCGATTTTTTTCGCATAAATGTTTTCCTGAAACATTTCTAGTATAAAAAGGGTTAGAAATTCTAAAATAATTACAATTAAGAAAATTACAGTAAACTTCATTGCAAAACGAAAAAAAATTAAATTTGTGAATTATAAAATTATAAACATATGCATTTAGTTGCATTTATTGTGGTCAAAGTAATATTCACATCACACAAAAAATATCCATTAATGCGCAAAACTACAATTGTTACTTAGTTTTAATAAAAATAATTTTATTATTAATAGATGTTTTCTAAGTGATGATTGTCGCTTGGTTTTACTATGCAGTGTTCTCAAATCCTCACAATTGAATATCTGTAGGTGATTTTGATTTTTGTCGAAAGATTTGTGAGTGCATTGAAACATCTCGCACATGAAAAATGTTAGGCTACATTAGAACCTCTCAATAACAGACACTCATGGTAGGGCCGTCTTAAGAGCATCATGGACCCCCCGTCAAGTGATTTTTCTGAGGCCCTACCTGGGAACTTCTCAAAAAATTCAACTACTTCTCGTTTTTCTGAGCCCCTTCTTTTCTTCAGGAGCCTATGCGTTAAGATGGCACTGACTCACGGGACCGAAAATTTTCGCCGCTAACAAGGAGTGTTCGTTAATGGATAGTAAAATAATCAGTCTCAACGGGAGTCCGGAGTCCAGTTTGCATAATTCAAAAAGTGTTTGATAACTGGAGGTGTCTCTCACTTCTTTCTTGATTAAAACTGACAAGCATCGGGGGACTACAATTGACGCTCTCCCTCTTTGGTTTCTTCTACATATAATTCCGAATGACAATCATTCTAAATAGTTACCATTGTTTTATGAATATATCTGAAAGCTCATTAGATTGCAATGAATTTCAACCCTTTCAGCTCAAACATATTAAAAGAAAAAAAATTCTGATGAAACCACGCTAATTAAACGTAAAAACACAATAAAAAATACTTTCAGAGGGATATGACTGATAATATAATTATATATCCTTAAGTAATACTATCAATATAGAGCGCAAAAAACCAACGATGTTCACTAAAAATACCCGGAAATTCATTGGTGTTTATTTCCGTGTATTTTTAAAGAATAGCGATGGTGTTTTGTGTTCTACATTGCTAAAAAGGAAATTTCATCATACTATTAATATGCTACGATGTTTAAGAATGAGTCGATTTCGAATTGAGTAAAATCACTCTTGAAAGGTTGTATGACACTGCATCGTTTTCTTTCAAGGAAAAACACTACATAAGTCACAGTAAAAAAAAAAAATTCAAGTCAAAAAAATAAATTTCAATAAATTTTCTACTAAACCGACACCATTGCGAGAAGAAATTTCTATCATCTGATGCTGAAGGAGCGTGTATCCCCCCCCCCTATTCTTCGCAATATTCGAACGAGAAACGATGCTTGTTTGCGGAGATAGTACCAAAATTTCCCTTTTATCCTTATTGTCATAATCAGTGTGGTTACGGATAGTGCTCTTGATAAGCATTAATAGATAGTATAGGCACCAAAACCTAGGAGCTGAGGCCCTTTGCGCCCCCCCCCCCCCCGCAATTAATTTCTAAAAATAAAATGCAATGCATGTTCTCTCTGTCCTGCGTACACGCTTGTCTCGTGTATACGGGACGACAAGCAACTTTATGCCTTTCCCCCTCCCAGTGGCGTCGGAGCCAGGGGTGCTGTGGGTGCTCGAGCACCCACGGAAGTTTGTAGAACGGGTCTGAGCACTCACAGAATTGATTCAAAAATCGAAGTTTCCTACATTAATCTCAAGATGGGCACCCACAGGTTCGAAACACTTCCAACGCCCTGCCCCCTCCAATATTTTTTTCATGTCGGCGCCTCTGATAGATAGTACTGCCCAAGTGTTTTACATAAGTCATGAAAATCGGTCAATATAAGAGGATTTAGTAACATCAAAATTTTGATGAAAAAAAATACATTATTGTACTTACTGCGTGAATTCAACAAACATCTCTTCCGCATAACATTCATTTCTTTTCGGACACCATCGAAATTACAAATAGAAACACAAAGGCCCCAAGAGGCAAATTGTCCAACGAGGTGGCTGAAGCTGATATGCATGTTTGAACCATGAAATGGAGGTCCATCCTTCAGTGCCGTCTTAACGCATTGGCCTACCCGGGCCTCACAAAAGTGAGATTTGGTTGAAATTTTCTATAATTTACGTGGTAGGGCCTCAGAAAAACCACTTGGCCCGGGGGCCCATGGTGCAGATGGCCCTGCCATCTGTTGTGTAACAAACACTTTAGGTATGTGACTTTTTTGCACGAAAATTCAAGACTGCTCATCTGTTTTCTGAACATTGTTCAGCGGTTGTCAAAAAATCGAATAGAATGCTTGGTCTCATTTTCAAAAAGGTCTCTTCGCGTTCTCCTAAAGTCATTCTTCCGCTTTTTCGAGGCTTAGTTCGTCCTGGACTGGAGTATGCTGTAAGGTTTTGGAGACCATACCTACAGAGGGACATAGACTTGGTTGAAGGGGTGCAGAGAAGAGCTACGCGTGTCCTTATTGGCACACAGGGCTTGAGTTATGAAGAAAGACTTCATTTTTTGAATATGTTTACATTGGATGAACGCAGGTGTCGAGGAGATATGATCGAAGTGTTCAAAATTTTCAATGGGATGGATAGGATGGACCATGAACTTTTAGTACACCGCCAATCGACTGCTTTTACAAGGGGACACCAGTATCGATTGGTGAGGGACAATGCAAGGTTATGGTGTCGCAGGGAATTTTTCTCCAATAGGGTTGTTAATAAATGGAATAGCTTACCCCCGGAGGTAGTAAATTGTAACACAATTGACACGTTTAAAAAGAAATACGATAAACATGTTGGGGTAAATCGAGAAGCTATCCATTCTTAGAATAAGACAACCATAAGTATTCTTTATGGGCATTGTATAATATTTTATCATGTGTATATATTGTTTGTAATTTGTGTTAATTGCATTTTTAATTGGGTTGCTGTATTTTTGAAACATATGACAACCATATTTTTATGGGCATCTTTTTATCAGCCACCTCGTTGGGCATTTTGCCTGTTGTGGCGTTGTATTTGTATTTGTATTTGTATTTGTAATTCATAATTTGGTACTTCCACACACGTTATCTTTGGGTTTAAGTAATTCAGGAACTTAAACGAATACATTACAAAAATTTTCTATTACCGCAGTTCCTCAAAGTGAGCATCTGGGTTCCTAGTGGTGTCGTGACGAGCTGTTGACCATTGATGTTTGTGTCTGTTCCCAAGCGGTTCTTTTATTTAAAAAAAAACCAGAATGCAAAAAAGCCATAGCCGTAGGTGAATGAACAGGGATGCTAAAATCATGCCCCCACCTTGTCGCAGGGTCCCAAGGCTAGGCTCTTTAGTGGGCCACAATCTGTATTGAATTTATAAGGTGAAAAAAAAATAATAACGAGAATCTTCTCGGGGCCCTGAAACCAGAACACAGATACCAGCTGCACTTTTTTGGGGGACGATAGCTCCAATAATGAATAGTTATTAGCAAAATCAGTCATTCCCAGATGGTGTTGAAATCTGCGACAGAAGGCTTTATTGATCAATTACAGCAGATGAAACAAGTACAACTACTGTGTGCAAATATTAGTTGTTTTTTTTCGCCCATAGGCACGGATATTTACGAAGGCTTTCTTCGGAAAAGGATCCCAGTTTTCGAAAAGTTATTTTTTCCTCTCGTCCTCCCATCGCCCTCTTATGCTCATTCATAGCCCCCCCCCCCCAATCGTGTCTGTAGCTAGTATCGCCCCCTTGAATAGTCCCATTGCCCACTTTGGGAAACACTGCTTTAGATCATGCATACTCAACCCATGGCTTTATGACCTCATACTAAATATTATCACCCACGGCTGTACAAATCCCAGGCAAAAGGTTTTCATGGTAACTACAATATAAGCACAATGGTAGCAGATATTTTCTATGAACAATAACTAAATTGTGAATCATAACAGGCCAACTATTCCGACCACCAGGCAAAGATTTCATATCGGATAAAATTTTGATAATACCACACTGTGCCCAATCCAAGGCACTTCCTTATATACCTGGGTGTGAAAAATTCTAAGATGAACACTGTGTATACTCAGGATTTTCCCAATTTTTTTCTCTTATTCTAGGAACACTAGAGGTCACCTATTGAAATTGGTCAAAAGATTGAAATTCCAGCAAAGAATCTTTTTAATAGCATTGGTACGGCCCCATTCCCTGACAAGAAAGAGGCAACAAAGCTTCAACTAACAGACTAACCCTTGTATTTTAGTTCTCTTTCATGCACACACACAAAAAAAATCATTTATCAGTTGTATAAATTTAGTAAAAGATCAGTCAAATTAATAGGAAAAGCTACACTTACCCGTTTGCTTAAGCATATGACAGGCCATAGTGAGCATCCTAGCGTACAACAACAGCATAAACATCCACAAAATAGCCACTTTACATTGACAGGTAATGTCTTCCGAAGAACAGAATTCACTCTTGATATCGAGGCTTTATATTCCTCTGGTGCAACCTTAGTTTTAGAGGAGGCAAAAAATAACATGGTTCTTATACTTTTGAATAACAGGATCATTCAAATAAAATTGACCTAAATCATGTCCTCAGCAGTTTACACGAAATATATTATGTATAGAAACTTTTTTTTATTTTTGTCTTTTTCTATTTATAGTCCTGTCTGATATTTTAAATTCACATGAACAATTTTTTTTTTCCTTGAAAAAATGTCTTTCTCATGGCTGTCCCCCCATCCCATTTTTCAAATTTTAAAATAACTTTCTATCTTAAAACAAAAATATATTCTTATTTTTAATTATATATATTTTTTAGGATCAATGTACTTTGGAATTTTTTTTCATTATTATTATTTTAAATACTTCTTATCAGTTACTTTTGCAGCCAAATGAAAAATTTCCCTGGTTTTTTTTCATTTGACATTTCGAACATACCACTACATAGCCAAAAAGTCAATCCACGTAATAGTTTAGACATTTTCTCGAATTTCTAGAAAAATACTAAATAAATCACTCTGAAATTTTGGTTACATGTACCCTATGTTGGTACTCACAATTTCCAGTGAAAATTTAGTTATGAATGCATTTAGGGGACTGACAAAAAAATTCAATAGGAAAAACTATTTTTGATCAATCCTGTATTAAAAAAAGCTGAAAATGACCTTAACTTCAACAAAATATTGCACTAACTTTATGCAATACGCAATACTTCTGTGCATTTTTGTGAGAATAGAATGTTGTATTCATAAAAATATGTTTTCCATAAAAATTCCAATTTTCATCATGTGTTTTTTTGTTTATAACATGTAGTTTTTTCAACAATTTTTTACAAAATTTGCAGAAACAAAAATTAACTATACATGAAACACCCCAAACCAGAATGTTTAGCACTGTTTTGCGACGAACCCTCAGCTGACTGGAAATGTTCTGCGGTAAAAATCCCCATAAGTGTAATATAGCGGGGGGGTTTTTTTTTTTTTTTGGCACTTTTTCTTAAATTTCTGCCAAATTGTTCTGCAGTAGCGCTAATTGTTCTGTGATGCTCGATGCAGATTTTGGCACATTCAGCTTTGGGGATGAAACATACTGTATAGAAATTTAAAATGTGACAAATTATTACTCAATGAGACATGAGTATTTTTAGTAAACAATCATTAATTGCACATGTGCAATTAATGATTGTTTAATATAAATTTTATTTTTTTCATGATTTGATTGCCAGGTATGTAAGACAACTTATATGAAAATTCCAGCTACACGCTGTGAAAATTCAGAAAGATAATGGCGATACAGTGAGCAGTAATTTTGAAACTTGCTGAAAGTAACTGAATGATAAAGGGTTTTCAAATTTTTTGTTATTTCATGTTAATATTTTCACATTGTTATATTATTTCTAGGGTAGGGAATCGATTAAAATTATAACTGGTTAATCACAATTTTTTCAATTGATCAATAAAATTTTAATTTAATATATATACTGTATGTATATATATATATTTTTTTTTTTTGTGACCATATAATACTAATAGATGCTATAAAAATAGATTAACAAAAATAAATCAATAGAAAATTGATAACAACAAAGGAGAGGAAATGATTAGTTGGAATAGTTTTACCACAGAACTATACCAGAGATGCCAATGACGCACTACAGTGCATCAAATACCCAGAATTTTGGAAAAGAATGCTTAAAAATTTCGTTCACGCGTCCTGCAGGGTGCATTTTTCCCTAGTTCCAAAGTAAAAAAATGTAGAGAGAAAAAAAACCTCCCCAACCTTCTTTTCCCCTTTTCTTCTTTTTACCGTCTATCATGATTGCACGACCTTGACAAAAGTGGTTTTCCAACTTTATATACTGTGTACTGTATTGATATACATGCAGGTTGTTGAAGAATAAGATGATTGATATCTAGTTGCTTACCTGAACGAGAGCATGTGTACCGAATTTTCAAATTTCTGAGTTTATATTCTCCCGTGGGTTACTCCTCCTCCCGTTATGGTACTTTAACATTTATCTGCCAGCATTCAAAAACAGTGTCTACATGGCGTAAATTCACCTTATTCCTACAAGATTGCGGATGTACATTTATATAAAATCTTAAAGGATTTGAAACGCCTGTTCAAATTGTAAAACATTTTCCAAAATCATTCAGAAAAAATCTAATCTGTAAAAACTCTACCTTGAATATCCACAGTTTTGTCATCTAGCTGCTATGTGATAGTCACCATTTCGCATTGTGAAAATCACGGGTGTGTACGCAGAATCAGCTATTGGAGGGGCACAAGGATTTCCCACAGAAATTGTGGGTCACTAACACTCAAAAATAATTTTAAATTAACATATAGTATAAGAATGTATTTTTTTCCAATATTTTAATTTTCTATAAAAATATTTTTAATTATTAATCTTCTTGGTGGCATGGGCCTACATTCCCCCCCCCCCCCCTCCAGATTTTCTCTTAGGTGAAAATCCAGGTTGGGAGCCTGTGATTGTGCAGTGGTAATCAGCTAAAAATAAGATTTTTAAGGTTTCTGATTTTGAGTTGGCTATTCCTTTGAAAAAAGCTCTGGTTGCCACACAACGATCGCATTACCAATTTGAAGGATATATGCAGAGCTGCAACTGGGGAGGGGGGAAGCCGGTGGGTCTAGTGCCCCGAGCTCTGGACTAAAGGGGGGGTGCCAAATTCACCCTGAATAACTGCTTCTTCTCCACATTACACAGGCACAAAAATTTGTGCTTGTCCCGTTTGGGAAAGTATCTAGTTGCGGCCCTGGATAGATGGCATCACCTACTGAACATAAAACACACCAAATGCTGGGCAAACAAGTACGCTCTTAAGTTTCACCACTACAAGTCTGGCACAGCTCCCATGTTCAGGTGAGAAAATACGTGGCAGTTAAACAGCAACAGATCAGAGTGGCGGACCATCAGGGAGGGAAAATAAAATCACTCCACCAGGAAATAGCTTCGGAAGGACTTATATGAATGGGGGAATCAGAAGATAAGTGTCAAAATCTCATTTGCTTTAAATTTAATCACAAGATATTATTGAACGAGCTAAGGTTTTATAATGAAATGGAAAATCAATCAGAAGGAATGTATAGATAGATTTATTAGTAAATATATAAATGTGTGCCTCTAACTTTTAATTACAGCGGATCCTGCTTACAACGTTTATCAATGAATGAATGAACGCCAAAACTTTGCCACTGTACTTATCCCGCTGCCGAGATCTCTTCCAGCCCAGCTTCGTGGCGGAGTCTATAACACTTTCACAACGTTTATCAAAAAAACCGTCATAGAAAACGGTGTAAACAGGAAAACACTTGAAGTGCAAAATCTTAATGAGAATTACTTAGAGTTAGGACAACGGAAATAAGTCGAACTAAGTGGAAAAATGTTCTAAATGGGAATGTTATAAGTGGGATCGACGATATATTTGTTTTATATTTATTACATGTGCTAAATTCTATATGTTAAATTCTCAGTGTTAATGGGCTTCTTTGCAAGCTTTTTCTACTAAGTAGACAATGAAAGTAAATTAACCTTTGAAAAGAACATGTTTTTAGAAATTAATTATTTGATTCACAGAGATACCTCCTTCTCCTACCCGGAACATGGCCCGCCGCTCTGTCTCAACAAAGAGATTGAAGCAGGTGATCAAAGACCTGGGGCATGCTGGAAAAAACTCATAGACATACCAATGAATTATGGAGGGGGGGGGGGGAGACCTTATTTTTTTCAAGATAATTTCTTCTTGAGAGGGACCCACTTTCACTCAAAAAAGACCCAGATCTTTTGAATAACCTGGGTCCCAGGACCCAGAAAAATTGGAATACAATGGCATCTCTGTATGCAATCAAATCTTAAGAAAAATCATGATCAGTCAGAAATACTGGACTCAAAAAAACAGATTCTCCTCAATAAATGTTTTACTTCCTAAATTAATAAAATATGGAAATCTGTAAATATATACCTTCCCACAAAGAGCGTTCGGAAACTCTGTGTCAAATCTATTGCTCAGTCCAAACCTGAAAATAATTATAATCAACATTTGCATTTAACTAGTCTATAAAAATAACAATCTTAGTCATTAGATCATTTTCCACACAACTGTTATTCCAATGTAAAACCCTGATATAACGATACCCAGTGAACCAAGGAAAAAATATCGTTGTAGAGGGATTATCCTTATATTGAGAGGCCAGCAGTTTAACATTAGAGTATATACATTTCAAAAAAAGACAAAATATTTCTGTGACAAAATATTGTCACAGAAAGATTTATCATTATATAGAGTATCATTTATTGAGGTATTTCCCCGTACAGTGGAACTTTGGTTAACGAGCAATTTACATAACGAACAAAAATTTCAAACACATTTTGACTCGGTTAACGAGCGATAGTTTAGATTACGACCAAAACTTTTTTGAGCTTTTTTAAAATTTATTTTTACTTTACAACGAAGCTGGTTTTATTTTGCTTTTGCCCACACACGTGTTTTGGAATTTTGGGTAATATTCTCCCCTACAGTCTCCGGTAAGAGTGCCTTAGTCGGAAATGTAACACATGTGCGAGTGTGAATATTTACGATACAAAACTAGATGTAACATCACAGCGATGCGTATTATGTACCTGAAGTTTTTTTTTTAAATTATGCTTGGGAAAAAACTGTGGGTTGATTGCATTATTGAACGTGGTTTTAAGAGGGCTAGCTCATGAACAAAAGCCTGTGCTTGAGGAAAACCATGGACTGGAAGTGCATGAGGATGGCATTCAAGAACTAGTGGTGAAAAATGTCTAGAAGTTGATGGTAGATGAGGTTAAGGATCTCTTTTTCGCTGACCAGCAAGAGTTTATCGACATATCTCATCTGAAGAAGAGAGAAGTAAGAAGGAGTCCCTCACATAAAATGAGATTAGAATGTGGAAATCTGTGCAAAACTCTGTAAGAAAAACCACCCAAATGAAGCTGTAGCAATGTGCAATCTCTCCAAAGAAAGAAAACTGCAATTTACAATTGTCACGAAAAAAGAATAAGTTTGCAAGCAACAGTGAGTCTGTAAATCGTCCTAAACGATAATCCTCGTCTCTCTCTCATTGTTTAGAATAAGTTAATTTGTAAACATTATCGTATTGTACGTTTATTTATGGTGTTGCTTATATTATTCATTTGTATTTATTATATTTTATTGTATTATGTTTAATTATTGATTGAATGCCGTTTTTGTTAGTCATTTTCATGTGAATGACTAATTGTGGAACGAATTATATGAGTTTTCATTATTTCCTACTGGGAAGTTTGATTCGCATAACTAGCTATTCGTATAATGCATGCATTGGCAGGGAATGAATTAAGCTTGTTAACCGAAGTTCCACTGTAGTTCCATTGTCTAACTTTTTGTGTATGCAGCCCCTCTTTGGAAAGAGATTAAAACCGAAATATAGTCTACATTTGTTATAACAATCATGCATTTTTGCAAATGCTTAGTTATAGTGACGGTATGATAAGTCTAGAATTTTCTCCTATTTATTCCATGTTATTTTGCACCAATATAAGAACCTAAAAAGAAACATTCAATCCAATGAAACATCTAAAAATTCTGCTCTGTCCCCACCATTTTTTTTCACAAAGATATGTACACAATCTACATTTTTTTGTTTGCTAAACATTTGTGCAGACCTCAATATTTAAGAATTTGGTACATAGATGTACGTGTTGTATGCATGTTATTAATTATTCAAATTTTGTTATTATTTTCTCACCTGATGTTTCCCTACAAAACTGCTGATATTTTAAAAAATGTATAATACAGTCAAATCCTGTTTTAACGAATACTGTTATAGTGCAAATCTTGTTTTAATGATGATTTTTTAGTCCCTATAGATATGTTTACACAGGAACAATGTGAAAATCCTTTGTAACATAATTTTGTTATTATGAAGTGATTTCTCCAGTCTCTTGGAATTCGTCATAACAGGATTCTACTGTATAATTTTTTATTCCGACTATAAATATGAATTCTCTAACAAGCCTTTTTTTAATGTTTGATATAAAGATCTCCCAACATATTCATCCATTTCCCATGTAATGAAAGGAGGAGATCATTAAAATGAACATTGACTATAATTTTTTTTTTATTAGGCTTTTTCAGGACCCCTTTCCATGTTGAAAAAAATGCTGTCTTATATAAAAATCATATACACAAAATATTAGGTGCCAATATTGGTTTTCTTATCCCCATTTCAACCCGAGATTTATCAGACAGACGTTATCAGGGCTGGACAAATTTCCAAAAACTTACAAGCATGACTTAATACATGCCCAAATCACTATTTTATGAGCTAGAGCAGTGGTTCTCAACTGGGGCTCTGTATGAACTCCTCAGGGGCTCCGTAACTGCTCAAGGGAAATAAAAAACAACAGTAAATTTTTAAAGAAATTATCAATTTTCCAGTAATTAAAATAAATCTAACTTCAATGAATAAATAAAAATTACGTCTATATGGTGCTCCACCGTAGAAATTATTTATCAAAAAGGGGCCACCTGTGAGTCAAAAAAAAGTTGATTACCACTGAGCTAGAGTCAGGAAAGTGATTGAAAAAAAAAACAAACACCACCACACACACACAGGGGCAGCTTGAGATTACTCAAGCAAAGCCTCATTTGCAGCCCCCAAAGACGATCCTGGTGGGAGGCTGATAGGACTATAGCATAGAGCAGTGATGGGAAAACTTTTTAGGAGCGGACTAAAAAACAAAAAGAATAGATCTTGGCAGGCCAGATATATTGATTCATAATTAGAATTTTCATCCTTAGAAATGAAGCTGCGCATATTCTGCAGCGAGCCAGATAGAACTTCTAAGTGGGCCATAGTTTGCCCATCACTAGCCTAGGGGGGGATAACTCAACCCATAAAACAGCTACCCACAAACTATTCATGAGCCATCATGTTTACACTTATCTTGTAAAGATAATGTATAACGAGACGATTTTTGTTAAGAAATTTATTTCAAAGCCGAATTATTTTTTTTCCCATTTGTTTGACTGTTTCGACAAAATTACAATTTGAGAGCACCAGAATGCACACTTACACATTATGATATATATTTTTTGTTTCTGGTATTGCTGTACCACGCCGTCTTTTTTGTCAAGTTTGCTCAACACCTCCATTATCAATGAATTGCTCAAAAGCCTAATGTTATGTGAATTTTTACTGTTGGAAATTTTCAAAAATTCTTGTGTACAATGAAAACCCAAGCTGCTGTCCCATTCAACCAGCTGCCTGGGTACATCACATCCTTTGCACCCTTGCTTAAGTTGCCCTAGCGACCGGTGAACAAATACATGTCCCGGACATCAAACAATACATCTGTTAGACGCTTGCATCCTTTTTGGAATATTGGGGAAGGGGCTTTCGTATCCCTTAAAAAGCTTAGTAGGCTTATTTACCCTCTAAAAACACACATGTAATGCAGTCCTATGCACCTCCCATATAAGAATAAGTACCTCCCTCGTATATGGTGACATAACAAATTTTTTAATATTATCACATTGATCTTTTATTCGCCATTGTAGAATACTTTTCGAAATCCCCAAAGCCAGTACTTGACAAGCATGAAAAACTAGATGCTGCCAAATCTCTCAGGAGCCGAAAATAACTTTTTCCAAGAAAAATGGTCAGCATAATTTTTTTCCAGGCTTTGATGTCAGCACAAAAACACTTACATAAATTCCATCACACCAAAAATTTTGGGGCCAACACTGATTTTTTTAATTACAACAGCAACCTAGGCTTTGTCAAGTCCTGCCCTAAACCCATCATATACCCTCCAGAGAAGGGGTCCTTAACCTTTGGCATACCACAGACACAGACCCCCTTGTACCAATAAAATAAAGGCCAGGGCCTGGCTGTCTCAATAGCACCAGAGTGGTGCAGTGGTAAGATGCTCATCTACCACCGTGAAGGCAATAACATCAGTTCCGTGAATTTGATCTCTGGGAAGACTTTGGAGAACAAGTTCTTTCTCCCACCAAACCTGAGGCAACCACCGATAGATGACGCCTTCATTTCCGACCAAACTCGATTGGTTGGAATAGCTGTACGGCGATATAACCAGAGTTAGTGTGAAGAAAAATAGTGGTAATGAGCCCAGATACCTCAAGTTCATAAGGTAGGCCTAATTCAGTAGCATGATTTTTGAAGGTAAGAATAAAATCAATAGGTAGATACTTCCAGCCTAGTAAGGAGGGCCACAGAATGTAACTTTACCCGGGAGCCCATTCAAAGATTCAGATAGGATGAATATTCAGCCCTTTTGCCGAATATTTGGTCAATATCTGTGTAAAAATCCAGGCACAACAAACTAATTGAAAAACTATATTAATTAGAATTTTTTACATAAATTAAAAATTTGCTGATTATATTTTATTGTACAGTGTGTATCCCTTTCTGCGAAAGAGATTATGTCAGGGTGAATTTCTGAGATAAAGAAAAACACGAAACTGAAAATAGAATCCTACTGCAATAAGGTGGAAGTGCGCATGAATTACACAAGTTCACTAACGGAAAGATGTGCCTAGACAAGAAACATATTAAGCTAATAAAATGGGCAAAGAACATTTAAAGGGGAAAAATAAGAAAATAAGTCGCAAATTTTATGATGCATTACTAATTGAGAGTAAATAATGGTTGAAATTTTTTTGATTAGATGTAAAATTGTGACAAAAATTGATTCATTAAGTAATTACAGTCGAATCCCATTATAACGAACTCCAAGAGACTGGACGAAATTTCATTATAAAAGAATTCCAGGTCTCTGCATTTTTCCTACGTAAACTTATTTAACGAGGATTAGAAAAGTATTCGTTAAAACGGTATTTGACTATATTAAAATACAATACACCTACAGCTGAGATTGGTTAATTTGAATTTCGGATAATGCAAACCTTTACAAACTCCCCTTGAGTTTTCTGTCCAACTTGAGATTAAAATTTTGTGTTTAATTTGAATGTTTTGAATAATTCGAAGTTGAAGGAAAAAAAATTATGATTTTTGTGTCAGCAAATTTAGTTCGGAAAAAATCTGAAATAGGTCAGACTATTTTATTTGACCAAGTTGTTAAACAACAAATTTTCGAAACAAAAATTCTGAATACTCTGTTTTTCTCTATTCTTTCTATGATAATTTAATGTCCATTTTGATATTGTTCAGTTGGAGTGCATCGAGAATGTGTACCACTTGATACTAATCACGTTGTTCAAATTATGGATCAAGGTGTACCATTTAAAATCTGAATATTTTTATAGTCAAAGTACAAATTGTAAATACGTTAATGAAAGTATATTTCATTGATAGCATAAGAATGACAAACAAAATTTCAGAAACAGTTTCGTAACTGTTGATAAAATTTTAATAATCGCTAACTATTATCCCCCTCATGTTTTTAACCGGTGCAGGATAGATTGATTGGATTTTCCATAAATTTAATTTCTTTCCAGTGACTCTTGATTTCGAGTGAATCAAGTTCGGCTTTATATCATCGTTAAATTTGATTATCAGTATCGTGACAGTAAAAATCTTTCAATTACCAGTTTTTAACAGTTATTTAAATAATAAATTGCATAATTGAAATGCAATATCATTTAAAATTACCAATTATTTCAATTTCAATTAAAAACGGCAACTTTATTTATAATTTCGATAAATTTTAAGTAAATCGATATTTGACTGCCAAAATATTCGGTATTTGGCTATTCAGCAAAATCACTATTCGTCCCATCCCTAGAGCCCATGATGCTGTTAAGAAGGCATTAACCATAGAACCCCCTAAATACCGAATAATATTTAGTGTATATAGTATTCCCAACTGCACGATCATTGATCATTTTTGTCATAGCATGGTCATTTTCTGCACACAAGGGGTGATTAGAACCACCAATTTATTGCCGATTCCAAACAGCAGAATTCAACATTGTTTTTTTTTTATATCCACCAACAGGTTGATGCGCTAATCCCTCGGTGTGACTCCCCCTTCACTATTATTTCACGAAACACCAACTCTGGCCACATCGCTATATTGCAATTTACTGCCATTAATGAGTTGGGTTGGGAACGAAGGCACCATTTGTGATCGCTTCAAGCTAATTACAAAAATATCTTATCTATATTTTCCCCAGAATTTGAACCTGCCTGGAACTGCTACGGCAACCTTTATCACTATAAAGGTTGTAGACGAGCATCTTACCACCATGCCACTCGAGTGCACTCTCTCTGCACTAGCAATTGTTTTCCATGATCATGTTGTCAAAATTTCTGTTGTACTCTTGTTTCAGGAAAGTTTGACGTAAATGACAAATCAGGTATCAAACTTGCAACAACTCTAAACGTCACTTGGTACTTTAGGTGAGTATGTTATCAACCACAAGATAAGACTTGGCTACGTTATGTCACGTTGGAAGATTTTATTCAATTCTTTTAAATGAAACAATTACACATCAAGAATAGCTAGTCAGCGACCAAATTTTCAATACTTGAATAGTTCTTCTAGGAAAGAATAAAATCGGCTGATGTCATGTACGGTAGCCAAGCCTCATCTTGTGATTACAGGACTATACCAGAGCTTGATATACAAAAAAAAAAATTCAGCCACCACCTAAATTTCTTATATATAAGCCAAACATGATTTTCACTCAATAAAAATGGTCTGAAATGTTTCCTCAACGTTTCGGGATAAATTCCCAATTAATGGTATACTGGAACTCGATGACTATCTTTTTAATATTGCCGAGCCCGATTTGTTACTATTTGCTAGGGTTGCCGGCGGGGCAATAAGACCTAATAACGTTTAAAAATATGCAGAGAGGATGGTGTTGACAATACATCACTGTTTCGACATAGTCAAAAACTTAGCGACAAAAATGTATACCCTCTACATTGGAAATTGACCCGTTTCGGGACTCAATATCCTCTTCAACTACAACTCTGCAATTGCACATAAAAAAACTTAAGGTGCCAATAACAATTTTCTAGTTGGCATGACAACCTGGCACCTAGGATTTGTCAAGCCGTGGTGTAGGCAATAGGCTACAATTAAAAACAACGAGTTAGTTGTTCTCCTATAAAAACCCACATACTCCACTGAAGGCTTCTCAAGAACCCCTGCTTCAGACATACACCCACTACAGGCTGGGAACTATTTAGATGAATGACTCATGAAATTTTTCATGACTCATACCCGGACTATATATAAGACATTAAATAAGTTTTCAATCGTGGACACGCGACCATTAAATGTCAAAAATTAGACAACTGACACTGTCATGTTCCCAGCTCCTCTGACAACGACTGGCTCCATGGAAAAGTCCAAATATCGCTCTTCCTCTTCTTCGACCTCGAAGATAGCGTCGAATTCGGCCATGTCCATCGTTACGGTTTATCTTCTGCTTCTTTTTTTTGTAAATATCAGGAGTGAAGCGTCCACATTTTCATAAATATCCTCGAAAATTTCGCTCCTCTGTCTTCGAACGGAATCTTTAATCCTCCAATGTTTACCACATTGTGAAATGGAAATTACGTCTTTTGTTGTTGTACCAATACACGTACAGTTACAGTTCGGGTGTTCGAGGACACTCGCGGAATGGACTGGACCAGGAGTGGCTGACCTTTCACCCACGATGCGCTGACCATATTTTACATTTCGACTGTCTGAGCTGGATAAAAAAAATGGCCCTTTTTTTTTATTTTCAAAGAAGCTGGACCTTTATAAAAGTAAAATAAACTAAATAGTTCAATAATAGACAAGTCTCTTGGACATTTAACTTTTCACGTTCAGACAGGAAGTCGAACCTAAGACCTGTTGTAATGTGAGTAAACACTTGTGGTGCAAACAATGGTCAGTGTGCTCTTCTGTATATCGGAAGGTCCTGGGTTCGTTCTCAATAAACTGACCATATTTCCTCGAGAGAAATACGGGACATTGGGATTCCAAATACGGTAAAATACGGGACATCACCAATTACCGCCAAACACGACGCCAAAATAAAACAAAGTTGCAAAATATTGCTGAAATTACGGGAAAATCACAATGGCGGGAAATGATGCATTACTGCAAATTGCAGTGGATCAAACTGTATTCCACGAAAAAAAAAACATTCACCAAGGCAAATGTAGGAGATTAATATTCTCATATATAGTTGTAATTATCATAAAATTAATTTATGAGTTGAAAAATAATGTCAATCTTTGACTTCAATAAAGAATAAAAATTAAAGAAGGCTTCTTGGAAAATACGGGAAAAAACGGGACACTTTTGCCAAAAAGTCGGGACGGCCAAAAAAACAGGAAATACTGGGACTGTCCCGGGAAATACGGGCCGTATGGTCACCCTAGTTCTCAATGAAACCACCGAAATTTCCCCCAAGTTCACCCCTGCATAATGTCCAAAGAATGTATAGAAATCTCTCTCTGCCCCATAGGCTGAAATACGGGGGTGGAGGCGTAAAGATGGAATCCTCTGATCTAATGTATATATGTATTGACATCACCATCGTCCCCCCCCCCCCCCAGACTTCCAAGTCTATCTCCGCCTATGCTCTGCCCTTATCAGACACGGAGCAAGATGCGTCTCAAAAATTTCGTGGCACAAAAAAATATTTAGGGCCTCCTTTGCTCTGATTTTACGGCGGCGGGGGAACAATCGGCATCCATTATTTCTGGAATGTTAAGATAAAATAGCCATAAACAAATTTTTAACACACTAATTTGAATGTTGCTGGAATAACACAAAAAAATTTGAAGATTTAGAATTAAAACTAGGAAAAAAATGTCAGAAATTTTGAAAATTCAGAATTAACTCTAGAATTGATGAAGTTCAGAATTCAGGGAAAAAAATTCCAGCAAATTGATAAAAGCTCAGGATTAAAGAAAAAAAAAATATTTCTAGAGTTGGTGGAAATTAAGAATTAATTGAATTAATAATTCTCTCCCAATATTGATGAAAATTAAGAATAAATGAAATTAATAATTCCTAAATTCATGAAAATTAATAATTCCTAAATTTATGAAAATTAATAATTCCGAAATTTATGAAAATTAATAATTCCGAAATTTATGAAAATTAATAATTCCGAAATTCATGAAAATTGATAATTCCTAAATTCATGAAAATTGATAATTCCGAAATTCATGAAAATTGATAATTCCGAAATTCATGAAAATTTAGAATTAATGAAATTAATAATTCCCCAATTGATGAAATTTTAGAATTTACAGTGTGACAATGTTCTAAAATTCATGAAAATACGGAATTATTATGATAATATACCGATACCGGTCCGACGTCGAATGAATATCGAACCTCGGAAAAAGGTCTGAAATTTTTACGTGTCTGATATCGAACGATATATAGTAAGAATGTATTCACTGAATAAAAAACGACAAAATATCTTCTTTTTTCCCCTAAAAGTACTACTCTTACTTTTACAGCATTTCGTTTCGAAGGAGAATATCTTGTACGATAATTAGTCTCTTGAAATAACCCAAATTTCTTTCCATGCCAAACTTGGTCGACATGGACACATGCCATGCCATTTCTACGTCGGACGATATCGGTAACTACGTCGTACGGTATCGAAATCCCTACGTCGTTCTATATCGGTGTGCTACTGGGAATGGTGCAAATTATTCATGATGTTAATTAAGTCTTCAGTTTTTAGTCAAATATGTACTTGATTCCGTGATAATAATAATCTTTGGTTTAAAGGACTACAACTTGGAACAATAAATTATTTTAATATCGTTTGAAATAGATCTGTATCCTGAACCTGACAAAGATATATATCTGATACATAATATGTTGATACATCGAAAACATTCCATCAGTTATGCTTGAATCCATATACACTGGTGTAAGAAATTAAGAGAATTTGCAGACTTGATCGATTATCTCTAGAACTAGTTACTGTACCGATTTTAATGAAATTTGATATGTACATATATTGATACAATACAAAACAAATAACCATTCAATAATTATAATACACACGCATGATCGTGCGTAACACTCGTTGGAGTCGGAAGGTATGTAACAGCGGTTGCAGAATAAACAAAAAAATGGGTTAATAGATGGGTTAATAGGGGGTATGGTCCCCTCTTACAGATATACAGGTCTCGCAGAGAGATTTCATACTTGAAATAAGGCAGTTTATCATTTCCTGTGGCAATTGGTCCCACTCGTTCAGCAACGCTGTTTTCATTCCCTTGATGGTTCCCGGAGGGGGTAGCGAGTTGCAATTTCCCTCCCCAGAGCGTCCCAGACATGCTCTATAAGGTTAAGGTCTGGAGATCTGGCTGGCCAATCCGTCCGGCGAATATCCTCACTCTCTAGAAAATCGTCGAGCAGAAGAGCTCTATGGGGGCCTCGCGTTATCGTCCATTAAAATGAACTCAGGGCCAAGGGCCAACTGCACTCCTGAAAAGGGGAACATAGGGCTCCAAGACCTCATCCCTATACCTCACACCAGTCACAGTGCCTCTTTCAAAGACATGGAGAGGTGTGCGGCCATCCAACATGATGCCTGCCCAGACCATTAAACCTCCTCCGCCATAATGGTCGATTTCACGGACATTGGAGGGTAGGTAGCGGGTCCCTGGTTCTCTCCATATGAACGTACGGCGAGAATCGGTGCTTAGGCTGAATCGGGACTCATCAGTGAAGAGAACGGTCGCCCATTGATCCATACTCCAATCTCTATGCTCTCTGCACCATGATAAACGGATTCTCCTGTCCGTAGAAGTGAGCGGGACGCAAACAGCAGGTCTTCTTGCAAACAACCCTCTCTCATGAAGTCTTTTGGAAACAGTCACCCTCGATACACGGGTTCCTGTGGCTGCATACAAGTCACGAGAGAGCTGAGAAGCTGTAGCACTCCTGTTACACCTCGCTATAATCGACAAATGGCGATCTTCTCTGGCCGTCGTAGCTCTTGGACGACCTTGCCCAGGCTTTCTCTCGATGGATCCGGTATCCTGGAACTGTTTCCATAAGTTACACACGACGCTGGGCGTTAAATTGAACTCTCTACAAATCTGGACTTGAGATTGGCCTGCTTCTAGCCTCCCCACAATTCGCCACCTCATTCCATCATCTAAACGTTGGTGGTTACTCATTTTTACTGTTACAATTTGAAATTAACCGATTGCTGCGAAATAATACCAAGAAATTCGCCGAGGTGTGCTAGCGAACGAAATGCGTCTTAACTTACGCGCGCTTATAAAGCCTGTTTCTCTACTGGCTCCGCCTACACACACACGTGTACGCTTACGTATTTGACGTACAAGATTTGCATTTTTGTCTAGAAGCAGTGGTTTTACATTCAGTTCAGTTCTTTTCATGAGATTCGATAAAATATGCAAATTCTCTTAATTTATTTCACCAGTGTAGTAAATCGCCCATAGATGGTGACAGACCTGAGTTGTGTTCGGTTTGAAAGAAAGGACTTACCTTGCTTTTCTCTGTCCACGATGTGAATATTGAATAAGAATTGAACAAAACCTAACCTTATTTCCTGCTTATAATCCGCAATTGCCCCCCCCCCCCGCGTCAAAGGTGGGGTCGACTGATCTAATGTATAAATGAATTGACTAACATCATCATCATCGTGCCCCCCCCCCCCCAGACTTCCAAGTCTATTTCCGCCTATGCCGCAGATGCAAACTTCGCTAGTTGGAGAAAAAAAAGGCACCCTATAGTCGCAGCGGTATACATGATTCCCACATCCTGGAGAAAGGCCCCTTGGCTGGGATCTTCCGCGGGCCCTTCTATAATGAATTCATTGTATGAAAAAAAACAAAAAAATGATAATTGTCCAGGGCTCCGCGGCTGGAGCCCACCCTTGTGGGGGGGGGGGCATGGTGGTATATAACCCGCATGAGAAAATTTCATGTATCAATTTAACAACTTTTATTATCAGTTTAGCCCGTACATGATTTTACCTACACTACACGTATTTTACCATTAAATTCAATTAAAATTCGCGTGAAGATAGATGAGTATCCAACGAAAATGCGTGATGTTTTGTTTTTCTAATGTGTGTTGTACTTTTTGTCTTTTAATTGAATCAAGCAAGTTGGTGTTTATGCTTGTTTAGAAGTTAATTGCAGTAGTCCCATTCTAGGAAGAAAGCTTTTTTCTGACTTCTTCGTCCCTTTATATTCAACCAGGAGGAGGGGGGGGGGCAGGTGCGAGGGCGATGGGATAGATCACCCCCCCCCCCCCAAGAGCCCGATAATATGAATAATAATGAATCTGTTCCGTATTTTACGGAACAGTAATGACTAGCAAAAGCCGCCTCTTTTGACACATCACTCTGGATCCATGCCTGGGGTAGAAGGGGTGATTGGTGCCACTAGCTGTAAGACCGACCCTGTACGAACGAAACCCGTTTTCAACAGACTATGCAGATTGAACACAAGCACTTATCACCAAAAGTGCTAGTGTTCAATTATCGAAAATTGATGCTAGAAAAATTCTAGTATCAATTTTCATTCCACTGATCACCAGAGCTGAATCAGTCTTCGGCTATAAGCAGTGAAGAACCGCAACAACGCAACACCACCGATAGAACATATATGTTCTACAGGTGGTAATGAACAAGGGCGGAGCAAACGTATCTTGTGCCCTGAAGTAGGGGGGGGGGGGGAGCACCAAAATCCATTCTTCTCCTGGATGACGAAGTATAATACAGTGGAACTTCGGTTAACGAGCTTAATTCATTCCGCAAACGTGCTCGTTATTCGAATCAAACTTCCCCGTAGGAAATAATAGAAACTATGATAATTCGTTCCCCAATTATTCATTCACATAAAAATGACATAAAAAAAACGGCATTCAATCGATAATTAAACATAATATTAATATACATAACATAAATAACGCTATAAATAAACATACAATACGTGTTAATTGCGTTGCTGTATTTTTGAAATATATGACAACCATATTTTTATGGGCATCTTTTTATCAGCCACCTCGTTGGACATTTTGTCTGTTGTGGCGTTGTATTTGTATAATGTTTACAAATTAACTAACGACGAGATAGAGTAGGACTATCGTTTAGGATGATTTACAGACTCACTGTTGTTTGCACACTTATTCTTTTAGTTTAGCGCATATTCCCACATCTCTCCAAAGCATTTTATGTGAGGGACTCATCCTCTGATGAGATACCGTCCATAAACGTTTGCTGGTGCGTGCAAAAGCGATCCATACCTACATCTACCGTCAACTTTTAGACCACCTTTTCACCACTAGCCCTATAATATCATCCTCACGCACCTCCAGTCCATGGTCTCTCTCTTCCCTAAGCACACAATCTCTTCAACAAGTAGTGGCTCCTGTTTATAAGCTAGCCCCACCAAGTTACGTTCAATAATGCAATCAGCAGTTTTCTCGAAGCAGAATTAAAAAAACTTCAAGCGCGCACATACGTATAGCTGCACTGCTACATCTAGTTTCGCATCGTAAAATCTTCATACTCGCAATAGGTGTTAATTTTCCGAGTAAGGCACGCTTACCGTAGGAGAATATTACCCACAATTCCATAACAAGTGTGTGGGCCAAACCATCATCTCAGTTGTTAGAACGTGAAAATAAAGCGCAAAATTTTTGCTCGTAATGCGATTTGTCCGTTAACTAAACCGCTCGTTAACCGAGAAGTGCCACTCATCCATTTTGGAGCATAAATTTTGGAAATGGAGCTGGACGTAAAATGGACTGTATCTGTAATAGACAAGGGGTAATTTTTCCCTAAAATGCTGAAAATTTTGCCAAAAATAGAACAGGTAATTTTAATGTTAAAAAAGTAAATTTTTATTTAAAGTCAATTTAAAATTTTTTCTGAAGTATCTGTCGCTGCTAAAGCATGTATTACTTGAAATGACGATATCGATTATTTGATTTTCAAAATATACACATGCATACTGAAAGCCTAGGCAGCAAATTTTTTTGCTGCTTGAACACCAAAATCTTATTCGCTCTCCAAAAAGTGTAGAATATAATATAAGGGCTCTATAAAAAAATAAAGTAACTAGCATCTCTCCGCCAATGCTGGGATGACTTTTGGAATGCGTGAGAAATCCGAGATGGGGCCAAAAAAAATTTGTCGACAAAAAATAGATCCCACCATGTGGGTAGATTTTTTTTCTCTCCAACTTCCCTCCCGTTCAACCAAGGATTTTCGCGATGTGAAATTGTCGCGACCAGAAACCGACGATAATCACACGACCGCATGGTAGGTTGATATAAAACTGCGGACATTCAAGTTTTTACACAAATCCGGTTATACAGTATAACCCTTCAATCAAGGAAGCGAATAGATATTTTGTTAGCGTATTCTTTGATGGCTCGCGCGGGTTATACTAATAACAGTACGTCTTTGTACTTTAAAGCAGTAAAGCTTCCAAGGTCACGAGATAGCGCGACTATGGTAGGTGGTGGGAAGGGAAAAATTGTACGGAGAGGTTTTCCCTTCAGGTACTTTTTTCTGCTTCCCTCGCGTGAACCAAATTTTTAAGCGTCCTATTCTTAAATTCCCGGTATTAGCAGCATATCTGAGTGCCACAAACCGGAATTGGCGCTATTGCGCAGGAATTCGATGCCTTGGCACATAATGCAGCAAGACAAGGCCGTAACTAGAGGGGGAGGGCAATTGCCCAGGGAGACAAAATTTAGGGGGGGGGGCGGCAGTTTCAGGTGGGAACAGAACACCATCACAAAATTATCGAATTTTAAAGTTGTAGGGGCGGCAAAAATCCTAATTACGGCCCTGAGCAAGAGAACCGTTTTGGAGCAGCTCTTGCGTCCCTGTAATTGTAGTCTCCAATTTCAGTATGGTAAATGAGAATCGCATTTTAGGACTTCCATGCTCACTGCTTCTTTGCAAATAAGTTTTCTAAACCCACAGGAGATTATAATCCTGTAATAAACAGTTGAGATTATAACAAAACTATTTTACGACGCTAAAATCCCCCAGTTTAACAAACGACAACATGCATCTACTAAATTGTTGCATTCCATGATTATTGAAACGGGTATTCTATCATTTACAACACTGACAAATACGCTTCTACATAAACACATTGCATATTTATTGTGCATATAAGTCTGACATTTAAAGGGCTAAAAACTAATTTTTTTTTTACAAATTTTTTTTGAAATTTTTTTCACTAAAAACATTATTTAGACAGTATCAAAAACTTTTTTGAACATATATTGCAGTTAGTTTTTATTGGAAACTTTGTACCCAATGAATGTAAAATACAACAGTTTACATGTAATGCGTTTTTTTTCTATGACCAGCACATCTGTAATATATGTATACATATCTTATATATATTTATATCTTTATTTATAACAGCACTTTTCTCAAGAGGGTGGGAGAGAAGAGCTTAAATACAAGAAATGTGACGACAATCGAGTCATACATTTATTTTCCCTCATGCAAAGCAAGGATGAGAAAATAAAAGTGGTGTGACATTTTTTTGGAATGCAATTAAAAAGAAAACAGCTTCATATACAGTGCATGGCAAAAATAGATAGAAAACACGTAAAATATATAATCAACAAAAAAAAAGGGGGGGGGGAAGCTAAAAAAAGCTCATTGCTACGAGTGGAGATTTACTTGGAATAGGAAATCTCAAATATTCAATACATTTTTATCAAACGCTCAAGCATCAAAATTCAAACAAAACAAAAAACTCATCAAAATCACTATCTGCGTAGAGAGGGGAAAAACTGCAGGAAAGATATTCTGGCACAATGTGTCATATATATACATATTTTGCCAGCAAAGTTTTCTGTTTTCCCACACACAGAATATACATCTTCACATGCACACCAGTGCAAATATTTTGAAAAGGAATACTCATAATAGCTGCAGCTAAGTAGGGATGAAGCTAAAATGCAAATAATTATCTACACATGAAGCTCAAGCTCGTGGTTATTTTTTTCTCTTTTGGCTATCTAATACCTTGCGTCCCTCCCTCTCCCAGGGAGGGGAAAAAATGTTAGAAATGAAATAAAAAAAAAATTTGAAAAAATATATCACATTGATACGAAACAAAAAAAAAACATGATTTGCAATAACATATTTTACCCAATTCTACAATAACTGTGTTGGAATTTTTCAAAATCTTTATTTTTCATACGATTTAAAATATATTAAAAAAAAACATCTTTCCTGAGAGAAATGGATTCCTACAGTTGATTTTCACCACCGTTTATAACAAATTTTTATGAATTGATAGACTTTATTGAAGTTGTTTTGCAACATTCACTAAGTTTGTTTTCCCTCTCGTAAAGTAGATCCAGTTTAAGAAGTCTCCACTTGAAAGGTATTTTTGGTTTAATACGTACGGTTTTGACCGCCAAACATTAGGCCAGGGGCGTACACAAGATTGACCTTCGGGGGAGGGAGGAAATAAATTTCTTCCAGAGAATTTTATTACTAACCTTCAAAAAGCATTTTAAATTAACAGAAATTAATATAGCATATAAGAGTTTTTTTTTTAGATATTTCACAATATTTAAAAATAGTTGTTTATCTGAGGAGGGGGGAGAATGGGTTCCTGTGTATGCCTTTGGATTAAGAAGGGGATTAAATGTATAATAATTCTTACAAATCTCAAAATAAAAGTAAAAACAGAAAATGTGTGACCTAAAAATCCCTTTATATCACCAAAATGTTACAATTTTATTTTGCTGGCTGTTTTAACAGATCATATTTTCTAGTTCAAATTGATTCATGAAATGTAAATCTTTAATATCTTAACAAGCAGGTCTTCAATGCATGACCAACCAAGCTTTTCACTGTAGCCCACCAAACATTTTTAGGAATGAGCCAAAAACATTGCAAGACAATTAAGTAAAAAATATAACACTGAAGAGAGCCTGAATTCCATTACTATTAATGCAGTGCATCTGATACGTCACCAGGGTTGTCTTAACAAGTTCGGGGGTGGGACACACATTTTGGGACATTAAATATAATTTTTTAGGGGAAGCTGGCATTAACCTCTTATCACCAAAGACAACCCAGATAGGAAATATGGGTATGTGTAGAGGCTTTTGTAAATAGGGAAGATGATGAAAACTCCCACCAGAGGAGGGAACTGCAAAGATGAGTCTAAATCCTTGTCCACGGATCATAGGTTGAGAAACACTCTGTTAATGCAAAGAAAAACATGGAAACAAGTTTTTACAGAAAAATTTTGATGAAAAAAAATTGAAATAATTTTTATCAATATCACTTTATATTGACAATCCTAAATACCACAGTATGCTTGGTGTGATGGCCTGCTAACTCCCTAGAAAGTTTAAATATAGCCTGCGATATCTGAACCATTGAAGACCCCGTCTTAAAGTTCATGTTTAACTGAGAAAGCTTTGAAATTCAGTACTAATATTTGGGCACATCCTAAAAATTATGTAAACTTGTTTAGAGACCTGCTATATTCATGAATGTAGACCTTCAAATGTTACAGGTATTCAATTTAGTTATAAAAAAAAAAATATATATATATAATATTTTCATAGACATGATAAAGAAGGATCATTTTTAATTTTCTTACCCAAAGAAAAATGTATGTTAACTTTTTGTGGTCTATGTCAAAGTTGACTTGACATAGGATCACATCAGGAAACAATGGTACTTCATCGTTACAATAGCCCTCACAATAATAGGAAGGCCCCTGTGAATTTGGCTTCTCTTAGCAGAACTCATAAGCTATACAAAAACCGCAAAGGGACAAACATTCAGGGTCCTTCCTCATTGTGGAGCAGGTGCTATAAACTACAAACTGTACCAATAAGTGCCAACCCTCCCTCCCGGACCATTAAGGGTTAAAGAAAACTGAAATTAATTGAATTGACAGCAATCTTTCATCTTAAAATTTTGATAACTAAGGACAAGGAACAGTTTTTGTGTATCTTCTACAGCAGCAAAACACCACATACCGTCTGGGCTCCATCCCTAGGAGGCAATTTTAGCCGTTGCCTAGCAAGTATTACATCAGCAGTTTACAGAGCTCCCATATTTACCTAAGTTAACAAATCTTCACTTATCATTACCCAACTGTATTTGTTTGATTTCTTCTTAAGAGTAGTTAAACCATATTAGTTATGTCGGTTCCATTTACGACAAATAAGATAAATGTCAATAAATGCTTGCTAAGCACACAGCAGCGATAAAAACATCAGATACATTAAATTAGATCATAAAAACTATTTTTAATCATTGATAACACAAATATTAAAAATTTAACACATGCTGAACTAATATACAAACACGACAAACACCATAAAAATATTGATGTATAATCTCTTGAGAAGCCAAGAGCCTGTTTCTAAATTCAGCATCATGACCAATTGAAACATTGATTCTTTAGTTAATGCTTTACCTGGACTTGTGATCTGGCATCAAGACAAATTTGTTTCAAACATGTGCATGTGAAGGTATTTTTTGCCAGAACTGCTTCAATCATTCCACGTACACTCAGCCAGCATATACATATACCAAATAAATTACAAAATGGCCATCCTCAAAGTAGTATTCAAATTTTCAATTAACAAGAAAAAAAGACCATCACCGTACAAATTTTAAGTTAATTTTAAATAGCATAAAAAATATCGAACAAATTTTTTTACAAAACCTGACATAATAAATTATCCCAATGAAAAAAAGAAAAAAAAACATTAAAAAAGTATTAAAAATAAATCACAAATCACCCAACTAACAAAAATTCATACACAGGGTAATACACTACAAATTGTAAAGGAACTTCTGTCGATATATTCATCTAACCTCGTAATCAATCATTTGATATTATATTGACATGTTAATGCTCACAAAGCCTACTTGTTATTATTGAATCATGATTCACATGATTTAGTAAATAACATCCACTGATGTGCATAAATTTATGTATTTTGTTAATTTTACATATTTCATGACACTCGACCAAAAAAAAAAAAAAATGGATATAAATAAATCAGTCTCATGCGTGATTTACAGATTGTCACTGGGTATGATTTTTATGACAACCAAGCTTTCAAGAATGCAACTTACGTGCAACAACGTAAAACTATATATTTCCATATATCAGACACCATACTCAATTATTTTTTTTTCAAGTTCAGGTTATACTCATCTTTCACTCTTACAATTTGCAAGATTTGAACCAATGTTAGCTCTATGGCAAAAAATAAATACAGGATTTATTAAGAAAATGCACACCCGTTATTAGAATGTTTGAAGAATGCATTTGTGGAATTTTTTATTCATCTTGTTCAAATACTACCTCCGTGGTTGTATTCCTCTTACCATGAAATTTTTTTTTTTATACCAACGCAATCCCTAAAATAACCAAGCCGAATCACAGTAAAACACATTCCATGAAAAGTAAAAAAAGCTCTGAAACAGATACATAAAATGCTTTGCCACTTTTTTTTTTTCTCTAGAGGAATTCACACTACATAAAGCAGCAATATCAGATCATGTAATATACAATACACTTTTTACATATATAAATAGAAATATCCAGTTTTTTTTGCATTCATAAAAACTTAGCACTGAATATATTAGCGGATATTTTTTTCTTTTCTTCAGCCATTAAATAGTAAATATAAATGCTCAAAAAGACTAGCACAAATACTTCCACTAGTAAACGAATAAAACACAAAAATGCAATTCAAGCGATGCATATAAAATAAAAAAGACGGGAAGAATGGGGAAAAAAAGAAGGGTGAAAAGGGGGGGAGGGGATTTCACAGTTACACATTATGACTTAGTGTTAAAAACTTGATTATAATCTATTCACAACACAATGACATATATATATATAAATCAGAGGTAACAAGTAAATCAGAGAAGCTATAGTTTCTACTGAAGGAGACAATAATGATGTGATTTTTTTTAATGTATATACGCATATTTATATTTCACTGTGACAATGTGTGTACTGGCAAAGAAGATTCTCTTTTAGAGCTCATGCATCTGTCTCCCCTCTCAATCGGAGCCGTGCAAAATCTTCAAATATTAAATCATCATCTGCATCTTCGACGCCCTCCCTAAATTACAGAAAAAAAAAAACCAATTGTATATTTTGGAACTGAAGAAATTTTTTTTAGCATTTAATTCTTACAGCAGGGCTCTCCCTCAAATAATTAGAAAAAATAGGATGAGACCCCCCCCCCCCCGTTTGAAAACAATTATACACTGCTCAAAACAAGTAGGGGAGCAAGCAAAAAAGTGAAGAAAACAGTGGGAGACAGCCACGTATTGGCATACAATGGATAGTACACGCGTATCAATGCACAATACAGAAAAAAGACGTAAAAAAAATTTGGAATTAAGCTTTAATTCTTTGAAAATATGGAAAAAACATGAAAAGATGATTCAGGACAACAATTTGGTTACATGTAAACAATAAAAAAAAGTACTGTTTAGACATGATGCATGAGTTTTAATAGGGTGTGTGGTCTCCTCGAACAGCTAAGACTGCTGCACACCTGTTTGTCATGGATGCGATGAGGTTATCGATCAGACTTTGGGGAATACTGTTCCACTCCTCAAGAAGTGCAATCTGCAAGTCTCGGACAGTAACAGGCGGCCTTGGTCGCGCGGCAATACGTCGTCTGAGCATGTCCCAAACATGCTCGATTGGATTCAGGTCGGGAGAGCACGCTGGCCATTCCATACGCTGTATTGTTTTAGCTTCAAGCACGTTCTCCACCAGACGAGCTCTATGTGGTCGGGCATTATCATCCTGGAAAACAAAGTAATCTCCAATGGCTCCAGCGTAAGGGATGACATGAGGTCGCAGTATCTCGTCTGCATACCTTCGGGCCGTCAAAGTGCCATTCCGAATGATATGCAGGTCCGTACGTCCGCCTATGCTGATTCCACCCCATACCATCCAACCAGCTCGTCTGTATTGTGACCTTTCATGAACGAATGCAGGGTTATTTCGAGTGCCCCTGTCCCTCCATACCAGAACACGTCGGGTGTCACACTCCAGACTGAATTGGGACTCGTCTGTAAACAGCACTTGGCTCCAATCATGTTGCTCCCAATCTCGATGTTCAGCAGCCCATCTTCTTCGGGCCGTACGGTGGCGTGGGGTCAACGGAATGCAGACCATTGGCCTACGTGCATAGAGCCCTCCCTCATGAAGCCGATTATGTACTGTTTGGCTGGACACCCTTCGTCCTGTTGCCAAGAGCAACTGTCTTTGCAGCTGCGTAGCATTCTATGTTCCGTTTCGACGGGCTGTTAACCGTATGTACCGGTCATCAGTTGCTGTAGTGGCGCGTGGCCGACCTTGCCCTGGTCGACGTCTAACATTTCCTGTTTCTTGGAATCGATTCCACAGCCTTGCAACAACACTTCTGGCGACTCCAACAGCGTCCGCAACACTACGTTGTGTTTGCCCGGATTCCAGTCTGCCTATAACACGCCATGCCATGGATTCCGGTAAATCACGTTGTTGAGACATCCTCAAGTCACCTTGTCTCAAAAAAAAAATAAAAAAATACTGCGCAATCTAATTTCACAGTTACGGCAGTAAAACAGACGTTTCTGCAACATCCCGATTTCTGCCCTTATCTCCTTTTTCTGGTTTTTGACATCATGTACTTTGATTTGCATATGAAGTTTTCTTCTTCCGTTTCCTGCTAGGCTTTAAATTATGGACGATTCATTTTATGTTACTTATTGGTATACATCTTTGCGTAATTTTGTTAAAACCATGTGCTCCCCTAATGGTTTTGAGCAGTTTAGTACAATAAAAAAAAAAAAAAAAATTGAAAAATTTTTAAATTATTTTTTATAGCACTATTTCAGTATCCTGTAAAATTGACTCCAGTAAAAACAGGATGCCAAAAATGACCTGGTAACAAAAACACTTTTTGGCCAAAATAAAGTACTAGCAACCACAGAAATTTTTTTTCTCTCCCTCACAAAATATATTAGCAGTATATGAGGGGGGGAGGGGGAGGGGAAGGGGGAAGAACTGTATATTTTTTTGGAGTCTTCCACCACAGTCCAGTCTGCTGTCAACTCTCTTCGACGACGCACACAGCAAATTATAAAGACATAAGTTTTTATAGGAATGACACTTTCTAGACCAATTTAAAAAAAAAGTGCAAAATGCATAAACTATAAGGTCCGATACAAATAAGTTAAGGTGAACCAGATGATTTTACTACATTGTCCATTTTTTAAAAGGATGTGTTTAAATTTTAGTGTTCAATACCAGTGTAATCATTTTTGACAAATGAAGCACTTTCATTTCTAGCTCTTTGCAGAGCTTTGTAAATATTGTTTATACCTCTACATGCCCTAAAAATACAAAAGACAATTGAATGTTATTGGGTATGTTATTAGAGTCACAAAACCTAGAATAGGCCTATGTATCCAACTGCTTTGTTATGCAAACTGTTGTTTCGCCTATACACAAAATGTGCACCATAATTTTAATGATGAATGTTAGTTACTATCTAAGACCGTGAAGTAGTAAATACAAAATCACTTTTTTTTTTCAACCAGGCAAAAGTTTTAATCACTACTATATACTTATTGAACCCTCAAACTGAGCTAATGAAAAATACAATTTCCGCCTTAGCAGAATCATTAATTGCAATCTACTACATTTGTATTACTTGGCATTATAATGATAATTCCTTCCTCAATTAAAATCAACTATAAAAATTTTGTTGATAGGTTTCCTATTAGAGATAAACCAGAATTTTTCGAGTTCAGATAGAGATTTTTTTGTGTTTCTACCTAATTCTGGCTATATAAGAACAACCATAGAGTATCCCACGCCCATGCATGATTAATTGGTCCGCAAAATAATCGCATAAAAGATGAAATCACGTAGAACGAGTTTGATTTGAATATGGGTAAGATAGAGATAAGAGGGGGCAGGTGTGGTGGCTTCACAAAGATAACAAAAATAGACTGCCAGCAGCAATATATACTTGAATGAATTTATTGAAAATTTTAAATAAATCTTGTGAATTTAAGATGTATGAATGAATTTAATTACTATTTACTTCTGTCTTCAGCACTTCTGATTAACTCTACTGAGTGTGGACGTTTTTTTTTCCTGAAGAGCCTGGTATAACTTTTCTTTTGATTAAAGAGTAGAGATTCGTGTGACAAGCAGCATTATTTGTCTCTTTATGAGAACTTTAGCACCAACAGAATTGCCACAGAATTATGAACATCCCTCCCACGTATGAAAATTGTAATTGTATTTTTTTGGTTAAAATTTTGATAATATTGTCAATGTTTTATCAAAAGATGTTGAACACTGTCCACGTTGATCAAGTGAGATCCGGTGACTTGGATTTGACTGTCTCATCTAAATCATGAAAAATCCTACAGATTTTGTCATTTCAACAGTCTTATCTTTAACCCTTACAGCGTCAATCCCGAGATATCTCGTCAAACTTGATCTGCTTTATTTCAGTCATCCCAAAATATATCTGGTTCTTAATACACTTTTATTTTCAATGTGGCAGTTATAATGCGGATCAAATTTATTTATTTATTATAGTGGGATGAGGGGTGGGCTAAACCCAATATTTTTATAGGTGTTATGGAGAGGGTGGCGAATACTGAGTGGGCTCGGGCTCATGAACTGGATAAAAGCATACGCCTACCATGATCAGGCATTATATAGTCACTAGCAGTTTATTTGACATATATTATCTGTCCAAGTTTTTTGATAAGATATTATGCTTGAGAATTAATTTCTAACTTTTTATTTGATATATCAAATTCTGGTGATGATCCTAAGAGCAGCGTTGCTCACACTACATTTGAGCGAATGTAACTAATAGGCTGATAGTTTATTTTTTGAAGTTTTGAAAAAGATCTATTATCAAACTTGTAAAATGCCACCAATAAGATTATCAGTTTCATTTGCTCGAATGTAACCTATGAACTTCATTGGTTGAATTTTTTGAGTTTTATACAAGGGATTTTATCAAACTTTTATAGTGTAATACCAGTCTTAGACCTGTGGGTGCTCATCTTTCAGTGTGAAAATTCTATTTAGAAACCACTTCTGGATATGCTCAGCATGGTGCTACAAAATACTGTGGTTGCTCATAAATAGTACCACTGACTCTGATGGTTTATGGAAAATTCACAGCCAACAATGCACCGCCATGCAAAATTCACCACTAGGACTCCACACCCTCCATCTGTGCCAATAATACATTCTTTTTTATTTTATATTCTTTACACTTCAGCATAAATACCTTTTTGAAAAAAATTAGATTTTTTAATCATTTGTGACACTACTAGGTTAAAAACTCACTCCCTTCCTCACTCATTCACTCAGGGACTGACTTACTCGCTTATTGACTTAGTAACTCACTCCCACCCTCCCTCCCTCACTGACTCAGTAACTCAATTGTTCACTCCCTCACATCGAATTGTTGTCAGTGAATTTTCCGGCAGTGAATTGTTGGTTAATTGCTGGCAGTGAATTTTCTGGACTCGGATGCCAGTTATACCTACAAAGGTATCTAATAATAATCCCTATTACACATCAGAAATCGAGATGAATAATTAATTATACTGTGTGACCATTGGTTTTAATTTTAAAACCTCTCATTTAAAGGGGGAACGACGATGCTTGTTTTTTTAAAACGAGGAACGAATAAGAACAAATACTCGTTCTTCAGCTGAAAATCACAACCTACTGTAATGACAAATATCCCTCATATACATTCCCATTTAGCAAACTGTCTCAAAAACCTGTTCCAAAACCAAGAATATATTTTAGGGGGGGGGGGGGGTAATCTAACTAGAATAATATTTTTTCCTCTGATTCATCGATATGATAGTGAATTTTCTACTTTTGATGGATATTGGCTAGGGAAAGAAAAAATGTTTCAGTGAAAGTAGTAAAAAATAAAGAAAAATTTGAGGGGTTAAAATTTCATTAGTGATGGGCAAAATATGTAAAAGATTGTTACTGAAAGGAAAAAATGTCATAAAGTTCCCTTCTCACCTGCTGACTGAACACAGAAAATTAAAGAACTCGTAAAAAGAAAGAACTCGTAAGAAAGAAAGTTTTTGTGCCCAAGCCAGAATGAAAACTAAACCTGTCAAATTGAAGGATAAAAAACCAATTTCATGGCAGCCAGACAGCAGGTAAAATTTACAAATGAGAGGAAAAAATACAACATTGCAGTGTTTTTACTCACGTGTCCAACTGAATGAGATTTGTGTCTACCACAGGATTATTCTCATCATTATTCTGTTGTTCTGTGGCGTTGCTGTTGGTAGATCTAACAGGAAGTGGTGATGGTTCCTCAGGTTTTGGATGCATCAAAATGAAAGGCAATTCAGCCACCAAATCGCCTCCCAAAGGACCTAAGCACAGCTTCACTTTTACTTTGTACTGTACAATGATTCCAAGGTTTTCTTTTTGTGCAGGATCAGTAACACTGCAAAAAAAACCAGATTATTTAAATTATTTTAAATCAAACCAAAAAACAAAACAACACAATGATTTGAAAGAATTCACACTGTTTCAACTGAATACAAAAAATAAAAATATTCAGATTTCATTCTTTTTTTGGGAGAAACCAAGCAGCATACATGTATAAACGTTTGATTTAGTTTAATAGACATTTGGAACTGAAGAAGCGTATTCATAAAACAAATCACAGGGGAAAAAAATACTCACATAGTCGATGATGCCAAATTTGTATCTTCATGTTTTAATTGGCCATCTAATGCCAGACCTCTCTTGTCCTTGTTGTTCGCTAGGAGTGGCCGGAGATAATACACTTTGGAAAGTGTGAAACCTGGACCAACAGGACATCCATCTCTATGCAAAATAGTAAACACAACTTTGTTAATGTCAATTCAAATTATACTATTGTTAGCCTTACTTGTTGAAACATGATTTGTATTAGGGCAAGAAAATCTATGAATAATTGACTGATTTTATGTTAATCATTGAAATACAATGTCAATTTTTCTCATGTGTTTACTAATTCTATGCTAAAGTTTTAATTTCTTTCAGAAAAAACGTGGAAACTTTCTAGAAGCAACCAATGCTACCTCTAAACTGTGAGCATGTGTGAAAAATGCTACAGAGCATGCAAAACATTTTGCATGCGCATTGTCGTAAATAGTAGCACCTATTCTGTCATACTGTGCACATGAAAAAAGTTAGAGGAATCTTTGGGAGCACAGACGTGCCAACTTTTGAAATCCAGAAATTCTACCGAGGGGGGTACCCCCCCCCCCGACTCAAAAAATTCGAATTTTTTTAAAATAAATTAAGAAAAAGTTACATTCTCCCCCCCCCCCCCCCAAGGCATGTTCTGCATTGCCCGAGAAGAATATAATTCTATGCCAATCTTTCCATGCAGAATAGAGAAATCACATCTACATACTATTAATAAAGTATGTGTTTCCTTTCGTGGATGCTATCAGTGATTGATAATCTTGGGTATATGAATTCTTAAAAGCTTTATATTTAGCTGTATATAGCTTAAAGTTTTATATTTTCTTTCTGAAGATGTTTAATCGGAAGAAACGATTTAAAAAATTCAAATTACAAAGCTGCGGACGAAAAAACGTGTTTACCGCGCAGCTGTTAATGGAATACAATAACGATTATACAGGAATTTCAGCAACGAAGGTCATGCCCCTGATAAATGATTGCCAATAAATGCTATGAAAACAAAGTCGCGTCTTTGCCAGTTGCTTAAATGTGGTCACAAAGACTTTTTTAACGGCTGCTCGATGAAAATGACTACCGCTGTCCTCTACGGGTGTTTTCCCCAACGACGACGGTAATTTTTGACGCCACGACAACGTGAAATCTAATTTTCTGCCAAAATCCGGAGAAATTTTAACAAATCCGGAGAGCGGGAGGAAGAATGAAAAATCCGAAGTCTCCCGCCTAAATCGGGAGAGTTGGCAGGTCTGGGAGAAGTGTTATCCGAAAATTTTTTTGACGAGTAATTACACTCCTCCCCCAAATTTCGAGGAGTATTTTTCAAAAATGAGGGATAATTTTTTATATATATAATGATGAAAAATAATTTTAAATTGGAATTGAAACATCGTGAAAATCCCATGAAATACCACGACATTCATAGCTTATATAAAATTCATGATAAATGAAAACATGTCAAAATTTTCAAACTTTGAAAAATATTTAATCGAAACACTTAATATTGATTTGATAGAAATATATAAAAAGAATGAGATATAACACATTCTGAAGAAAGGGTGAAAAAAAAGCACGAAAAGGATACATACATTTGAACATGCAAAGCTAGTTATTTAAACATGACTATCTTTTCTCTGAACAGCATTCCGCATAGGCTTTAACATTGCTTTTAGGTTTCGCCAGGTTTTAAAAAAAAAATCTAGTTTTCGATATATTTACATTGAATTGAGAAATTGTTTGGGCTTCAGGGAAAAAAAGATCATTTACTAAAGACTTTGTTACGAGTGAACTACCAATAGTTAAGACACAATTCAATGAAAGATGTATTTGAACCCAAAATTACACGTCGTTTAAAATATGTCATTCATTCAATTGTCTTATCTAACCCAAAAGGTAATTCATTTTCTACCAATAGTTAATCTACCAGTGTACAATTTTGGAATGAATATCACAGATGAACTTGCTTTCAATTTAAAACAAGTCTACCTTCTTAATTCCTTGTAATTTTCAAGCATCCCTGTAAAAACATACTTATCCATGGAATTTGAGATATTTACTGGAATTTACGACAATATAGGTCTTGTTGCCGATAAAAATAAAGAGCAACACTGATATCAAATAAAAGGCATCTTAAGAATTTAAAATTCAACAAGACAAATAACAGCACCCATATTTTAGTCAATGCATGCACCAGAGATCCACGAATGAATACAATTTATTCAGCACTAGGACAGCAACGTAGGCAAAACTTGATATGCACTTACTCGCTTTCAACCTCAGCTACTGTACATTTATATTGTGCGGTAGAGAATAAACATATATCTGCAAACTGTCGAACTGCAATCAAAAAAAATTATAAATATTAAAATAAATTTCCATGGAAAAAATACACAGATAATTGATAAAACAATGGGTCTAACAAAATCAATATCACAATTACGCCGAGAATTTTGTTCAACTGAAAAACTTCCATATTATTAATTTAAACTGTACTATTCTGTTAAAGTGGCTCCTTTTGGCACAAAAATGGCAGAAATAACAATGGCGACCCTCAACTATACACGTAATCTTTATTAATTAACTATTTTTATTTCATTTTATCATGACAGCTTGGTACTCCTGCACAGGTGCAATGATTTCTTGTGTGAATCCATTTCAAGATAATCACTAGAGTGACTGCTGTGGCTGCAACCTACAGGACCAAGCCCAGTACCCTGATATTGCCACATTCGTGGTTGGAGGTGACCCCTTCCACACCCCTCTGACTAGTAGCCAGATTGTACATACAAGTTTTAGAGAACACAAGTATTTTTATTGTAGCATAATATATGATCGGTTAATTATTGATGAACTATGCTTATTAATTAATAACCATCAGGAACTAATAAGTTCATGGTAAACTGATCATTCATTAAGAAGGGGCTTAGAGTAAATTAATTGATGAATTATAATTCCTTACCTCAGATTAATATACAATTTTTATTGGTCAAAACTGACAATGTTTTCAGATGTCAACAAAGATGGTTGCCGGGTTCACAGGTAAGTCTCATTGAAAGTTTCTGCTAGTATATATGGCTAGTAGCTCCATCTTTGTATAATTTTTTTTTTTTCACTCTATGAAACTAATTCAAAGGATATAGCAAACCATAACTTTGTAATAGCTTGTTCTGTTAAATAACAATTAAAACTTGTTAGTAGCAATGCTAATTTTTTTCTGCTAATGTCTATGACATCATAGCCTAGAAACATGTGACACGTCATGTGTTACTATATTTGACATTTGTTCACTAATATCAAATTACTTCACCAAACCTCAACTCTGGTCATATCACTATATTACAATTTACTGCCATTAATGAGATGAGTTGGAAATGAAGGCGCTGTTTATTGGTGATCGCTTCAAGGGAAAATATCTTTTCTATATCCTCCCTCAAGTTTGAACCTGGGACTGTGGCAGCAACCTTCACAATGGTAGATGAGCATCTTACCACCACGCCACTCAGGTGCAACTGGTAAAACGGAAGTTCCTTTAATGGAAAAGAACCATTCAAACTTAATGGAAAAAATTTACCTGATACTTTTATTTTCTTGACTGTTCGATTAGAATTATTGGCAATATGAACATTGACAGCAATGTCCTCTCCATGATGATAGAGCTACACATAAACAAGAAAAAACAATCAGTAACTTTTTTAAATAACAGAATTTCAGTTCAGATACACAAGTGTTACACAGCCACTTCGTTTTCTGTCACAATAATATATTTCAAAGATGAGGGTGCAAATCGAACATGACCAGCAAGTTCAGACTCACTTGCTTTAAAGTATTGAATATAAAGTGCAGTGAAAATCTTATATAACGATACCCTCCCATATAAGTTTTCAACCCTTTTCCACCTGCAGCTCCCCAGGTCTTATTTTTTCGTAACTCTCCAGAAAAATCTAGAAAAGAATAATTTTACAGATGTGAAATGACTAGAAAGATTCTGATGAAATTAGAATTTCACTATGTTCAGAAACGTTCATGAACTGGAGTATTTATGCAAGGATATTCAGTTTGCAGACTGAACATCACTGCAAAATTTCATTACTCAAAATCAGTGAAATTTGAATGCTCAGATCGTATGCAAGAAATTGATAATTTCTTTGAAAGCTCCTAGTCCGTTGATATCTATAGAAAGGATTTTTCTTCCTATGGGTTGTAAGGGCTTCTAAGATGGGTTGGACAACTAACTAAACATTTTGTTCCTAAGGATTAGAGCCCAGATTACACGCACTAAAAAAGTAGCAAAATATGCTCTAAAAATGCAAAAATATGCACTTAAAATACAAAGTGTGCACTTAAAATGCATTGGGAATCCAAAAATATGCACTAAACACCCAAGAATATGCACTAGAAATCTTTAACCGTCAAAAATTCAGAAATATGTGCAACAAATGAGAAAATATGCATTAAAAAAAATCGCCATCCACAAAAAAAAAACAAAAAAACGGATGTGTTTTTAAAATGCATCTTTTCTATTTCTTAGTGCATATGTATTCATTTACAAAAAATATATATATACCGCATATGCAAATAACTTCTACATATTTTTTATTCAGGCTTTTTTAATTTTCAGTTTGTTGTAGCTGCTCAATAACGAAAATACCAGTAACAAAAGAATTTCTACACTATTTCTAAAAAAAATTTAACACGTAGACATATCTCTAGAAATAGCCTTACAATAAAACGGTTACTATTCGTAAAATACACTTATAAATATGTATTAATTCACTAAATTTTACCTGCGTGGAAAAAAACCAATGTTATAAAAATATTATGAATATTCATTAGAAAAATTATAAAAAAATTGAGTGAGCTAAAATAAACCGTCAAAAATATGCACTTATCCTGAAAATTCTTTGCTTTTATGCATTTATATGCATTAATGCTAAAAAAGGCCAAAATATGCAAGTGCATATGCATTTGCATATAATCCGGACTCTACTAAGGATTGTTTGCTTAGCATTTTTAAATTCAAAATAGAGTCATAGGGTCGCAAAGTTGATTGTGCTGGTGATTTGGGTAGTGGTTAAAAAAAGGTTAAGAACCCCTGATTGACAGAGTCACATAAAATTTAAGCAGCTTTGAAAGTCAGAAGCCGTAAAACCAGCTGATATCTGGTAGAATAGCTGGCATGTTGAGTGTATGCATACACACTTTTTTACCTCTTTGTCTAGTGATGCTTCTAAATGCAGTTTATTTGGCGACATCATGAATTCTTTGCTGACTTCAATGCTCGGCTGTTCTCCTTGGCGACTAGGTGCATACATAATCTTCCTGATGGCAAGACGCACAGAATTTCTTGGAAAAAAAGAACAAAATATCGATTACAGTTAGATCCCCCATACAACGAACTGATTCTAAGAATTCCTTGAGTTAATGAATTCTATTTTTAAATTCTGACGATAAAAAAAGTCAAACCCCTATTTAACAAATAAAAACCCTCGATGCAACAAATTTTTTTGAATTATCCTTGATATTTTTTCTAATTTCTCATTACCCAAAATCACAATTTGAAAATTTGACTTCCCAGGATTTGACTTTTTTTTGAGAAAAGAAAAAGAATGAGTAGGAATCTGTTCCATTTTGACAGGAGACCAAGTCATTTAGAGTGTACTTGGGAAGGTTTCAGAGGCCAATTTATGTACAACTAGCTACAATACCCGGCGCTGCCCGGGTTTTCTTCAATGAGGCTTTTTGGATCATGCGATATCTCCCTCTTTCTTTGAGGGACATGCAAACCGTGTCTAAGTTAACCAATATGGCGACGTCCTGCGCGACTCATGAAAGAAATAAATCTAAATTTAAAGAAACGTAGAAATGAATAGTCCCCCCCACCCTTTTTTTTTATGGGTGTTAGGTATTTCGATTCCCTCCCCCTGAACTTCAAGTTATCTATTTCTGCCTGTTTGAGCTCCCAAAAATGCTTAATTAAAGCTGTGGAATTTTTTCGATGCACTTTACGGGGCCCATAACTAATTTTAAAAACATCCTAAACTATATGAATTTATGCAAATAAATATCAAAAGACAATACGGAGACATTAATTTTCATGATTGAGAAGATATAAATAAACGGTTGAAATCAATGTTATTACATGGATATCCAACTCAAAAGTAGATCCGGCATATTATTCATATTTTTAATTTTCTGGGCTTCGTATCTCCAAGTGAATTCCATATTTCAAAAATCGAGAATTCAATTTAATTTTTAAAATTATTGATGTGGCAGGGAACCCCCCCCCCCCACTAAATTTCCGTATTTATGCAGTTAAATCGGCAATTTTAATACTGATTTCTATGAGGATCACCCTTTTCCTGACCCTCAAAGCGATGATGGTGATGATTATGACGTCTATTCAAAAAGCCTCATTACTGAGAGTATATTGAAAATGTGGCAAACCATTATAAAGGCATAAACTATTATACATAACTGGCAGCATTAAAGAAGTGACAAACCATTGTAAAGACATAAACACGTCTGAAACTCATCGCTAGGGAACCACGGTAACCAAAGTAAACGTTCGGAAAGTGATTGTTAAGGCCCAAAAACCATTGTTGCCGGACAGTTTTTTGCCCATTTGGGGCATTTGCCCTGGTCTGACGAAATTTTAAAGTAGCCTATCGTTCAAGTCGGGTCGCATTTGGTATATATGCAAAATTTGGCGACGATCGATCTAAAATTGTAGATTTGTATAGAGAACATACACACACACAGACACACAGAAAATCAATTTTATATATATAGATAACACCATAAATCATTGTGCTGTCTACATGTTTAGATTTCAGTAAAAAAAGTTAGTGCTGTGACGGTCGATGGGTATATACAGAGCGGCGAACATGAAAAATTCCTTTATTGTACTTCAATACAGAACACCTGTATGTTGTCATGCAAAACAGACAGCCCTTTGCCCCCCCCCCCCCCCCCCGCGGAGGTTAAAATTAAACTCTAGAGAATGTCTTCATCTCTCGATACAAGCTTCATCATGTGTCTTGGGAATAAAAATACTACTTTACATCTTTGTCAACAGCTTGCCTGTTACATTACTTCATTTTTGTGCTCTGTCTTGACAAGCAAAGTAAAAGAATGGTGGGTCATCTGAGTAGCAAGTTTTTTCAGTTAGGAAAAAAAAAACAGACAATTTTGACAGATTTGAGAAAAATGTTGGACATACCAAATAAACTTCTAGCAAGTAATTTCTTCATGCATTCTGACTCAATATTTTCAGTTGAGTGTGTTTATGCCCCTGATCAATTTTACCCTGATTTGACGAATAAAGTTGTTTCTTTCGATCCATTAACTCAGGTTAAAATGTATTCAACATCAATTTTTCAATACATAAATTAACGGGAGAAATACATCGTTCCGTTTCACTAAAATTAATCACAAGTGCAATACTCTTGAGTTAACAGAAATATGATAAGGGTGGGTTGCAAGGAGTACCCACTGAATGGAAAGCCATCCAAGCTCAAAATAACAGAATTTGATCAACTTTTTCAATATCAGCACTGTCATCAGTAAGATAAAATATTACTATTTTTAGAGCAGGGATGCCCAAAGTCCATTTTAGAGCAGTTTTGGAACAGCAAAATTTAGGATTCGTAGCAGCAAAATATAGAATTCAGAACAGATATTTACAAATTGGAGCAACGAAATTAACAAGAATATTTTCGTTAACCCCCACCCCATTTCAAAATAAAACTGCACTGTCTTTTGTTATCAAACATCTTTTCATCAGTTTGTTTTTCTGTTTTTGGTGTTTCAGTCTTTTGACACCTTGTTTGAAAGAGCGGCTGTAATAAAATTTTTCACACCAGTCTATTTAAGATGATTTTTGCTTACCGAGGGCAGTATTTGTTGTCTGGAACAGCAGCACTTCAAATGGGCTAAAAATTTTCTACAAGTTTTAAATTTTTTTATACTCAGAAAGAAATTGTTGCAATAGAGAATTTTGGAAGAATCAACACGATGTTTGGTGATTCAGCACTCATTATTTGGCAAGACTGGTGACTTAACAGTCGTTATTCAGTAACATTGCAGAATAATGAGCACTAAATTGCCAAAGTTTTTAAATTAGCATTCATAAATTGGCGGACATGCTCTTTTTACTTTAAAAATGAATTTTTCTTCACAAAACATCAGGATTTGACGTAACAACGATAGACTAAATTAATTTCTGCTGCTTCTAGTGGAGACTTTTTTTTAAAACGGAAACTGATTCACATTTGTGCTTTAAAGCTGAAAGACAATTGCAAACCATCTTCAGTTGCATGATCAAGGATATTATCGGGTTTTGCGATGGGGGGAGGGGGGCGCTAGTTTAAGTACAGTGGAATAAAACATGCTCTTCTCAGAAAGAATCGTTTCATGGTAAGCAAGAACAAACATTTTTTGCCGTCCTTTCTGAAATTATGGTCATACTGAAGCAAAATTCACTATTTTGGCTATTTGGCGCAGAAAAATACGAAAATACACTATTGGAGCAGAGTTCCCACCTTTGTTAGAGATGTAAAAATTAAGGCTAATCCAATTAATCATTCCACTTGATCAGGTCCATTGTTAAGCTCTACTCTCACTAGCATGACTGCCTGCATACTTTACGATTGCACAGACATCAGGTCTGAAAACTTGTGAAATCATTTCCAAGTTCTGTATCTTGCAGTGATTTTGCCAACTTGCTATAAGTCAAATTTTCCATCACTAACTAAAGTCACAATTTCTAGAGCAAAATTGCTACTTGAAAAAATTATTTCTCATACAAACTCACTAAATTATCTCGTTGGCAGCCATGTTAGTGTTTCCAAAACATAATTATTAATAGCTATAGGGCATATATTTAAGATTTCATTAGAAGTAGGACAGGGGACAGACATGGAATTTTTCCTGTTAAATCCAGTGTGTTTTCCTGATATGGCCATAATTAAACTGATGCTATCGAGTCATCTGTAGCATGATCTAACCAAATTCGCAAAAATTTCTTATGGGAACTTGAAAAGGCATTAGAAGAATGATTCCACAAAATAATTTGTTTCGAAGCTCACTGATAAAGTAAAGTATAATACAAACAATGCTAGACTTGTAATGAACAGAAAAATTCACAATTTCCCCCCCCCCCCCATTATTTTAATATATAAGAAAATTTTTTGTTTCGACATAATTTCTCGAAACATACTAATCAATTTTTGCCAACAGTAATATACCTTTTGTGTCCTTTTTCTTCAGGACTATCAGCAACAAAAGCTTTCAGCTCATAGTCAACGCCACAAGGCTTTGCTGTGTCACCAGGAGATGGTTGCAGGGTCACAGAGGCAGGACAATGAGGGGGAAGCTAGAAATAAACAGTCGAGAATACAAAATTTTATCAAATAAGAAAATCTATGCTCGTTCTAAATTTTTCGAAATAATTTCTTTTAATTAATTTGAGCATAATTTACAGTCGGACTGTAATATGACAAACCAAATTTAATAAATTCTTTAATTTAGCAAATTTTTTTAGATGTTTTTGAGCAAATATTTATGTTGAGCTTAACCCAGACATACCGCTTTTCTCAATTTAACTAATTAAAATATTGGTTTTATCCGATTCATTGAATCCGATTCTCATTAATTAAAAAAATATATATATTTCTTGAGATATTACTCTACTTTCCAAAGTACATCAGCTCTGCAAACTGTTTATATTTTTGCCATATCACACCTTTTGGTTTGTCAGAATTTTCTACGCACTCTTTCAATAGAATAAGTTAAAACAATGTAAGACAATGATGGAAAAATATTAATTTCTCAGTCACCTTAGGTCAAATGAATATTGAAATACAGTTCAGTAACTTAAAAAATATATGTGGTTTTCTAAAACTTTCAGACTTTCTGTAAGCTAGCTGAAGATTAAATGAAAAGACATACTTCAAAGAAAAATGGATATGCATCAGGGCCTAGCTTTCTAACAAGTCGCTCTTGCAGTCTTGTGAGTGGATGCTTTTTTTCCTCAGTCGGAGGATAAATTTGTTCAGAGGCCAAATATAAGTCTTTACGGAATGTCAAACCAAGCACATCAAGGTCCTCTCTTCCATATCGGAAAGCAGCCAGGACATGACCATAAACTTTCTTGTTGTTCACAAACTCAGGATCGATCAGGACTACACCATCTAAAAATTATAATTCATTTGCATGATATATCACTCTATTTTTGTTATTGCACATATATAAATACATATGCATGTTGCGGAAAACATGTATTGCACAAACATTAGCTTAAAAAATAAAGCTACCGTATATATATACACATGTATAAGCTGAGTTTTTGTTGAAAAATTTGTTCCTTAATTTGAGGGGGGTCAGCTTATACAAGGGTTATTTTTTAGGGAGAAAATATCGACTTCCCCCTTTACCAAATCATATAGCTGCATGGCCTCCTTCATGGCTAGCTTGAAGATCTGTGATGTCATTGGATTACTTTAGATGGTGTCGCTAGTGAGTAGAGCAATTTTTATAGGTATAGATGTGTTACTAATCAGTAGTAATTTTTTTAGCTATGTTCAAACCCCCACAGAACCAGCAATGTTAAAGCCGAAGTAAAAAAGCAAAAACATCATTGACTTTGGTATCGGGTAGACTGAGGCCGATTTCATAGCCTTTAGAGGTGATTTAAGGAATTTATTGACTGAATAGACGACTTCAGAAAATAAAGAAACAAAAAATGCTGCCTTGATGGAACCTGACATTGACTAGAACATGACTTCCACTCTGTCCCCAAAGGAGATATAAGTGGAAATATGTCATGCTGGAGAATACTTTGGCCAGTGTGCAAGTGAGTTCACGAGGCATGGAATTCTGATTCTATCAAAATCATTATGATTGAATTTTTTAAAAACTGTTGTAACAGTAACACGATAGACAAAACTGAAAATTACATGAAAATACATGAATTTCCCCCCTTTAAAATGCACTGATTTTTTGTGGGTCGGCTTAACACACAGGTTTTCAATTTGAGATTTTGGCGGTCCTGAAGTGTGGGGGTATCTGCTTATACACGAGTACTGTAAAATGCAAATCAATACCTCTATTGTTCATATTCTTAAAAAACTCACCTATTGGATCTACATTAGTAACATGATCCACAAAATCTCTTTTACCAAGATATACCGTAATCTAAAAACGAAAACCATAAATTATAATAAATAAAATTAAAAATGGATATCATAGAATGTGCTAGTTGAAAAAAAAACGTATCAGATACATATCAAGAGAATATAGAGAAAAATAATGTAATTTTGAGTGAAACAAAAAAATATTCAGGGGTGGGAAGTGAAAAAGTCAGTTTTGGAACAGTAAAATATAGGATTCAGAACAGGAAAGCTCGATGAGGGGGGAGATAGTATAATAAATAAGGACCACAGGTATCCCAATCTGATTTTCGAGGACAAAGTCGAGTGCGGGAACTTCCCGGGAAAATTTGAAAATTTATTTTTTTAAAAATCTGCTACCTTCTCTCTAATTTGGCAAACTTTCCTGGACTTCCGGCAACTCTTTCAACGAGAGACCAGATAAATTATTGGTTTGACATGCTTGTAGCACTTAAAAAACTATACTGCACTAAACTAAATAAACTGTCTAGGGGTTAAAGTTGCGAATGGTAAATAAAAATTAAATATTTTTTGATTGAAAATTTTCGTTCAAATGTAAAAAATATCTCTGTACTGATTACAAAGCGGGAAAAGCACACATGGTTAGTCAGTGAATTTTTTTCCCAACACCGTACTTTACAGTGTAGTCAAACTACTTTCCAATAGAGACTTTCATTTTTTCAAGGTCACGAGATAGCATGACTATAGAGGATGGGAGGTGGTGGTGCTGAAAAGTATATAGGAAAAAAAATTGTTGTTCTTGGAAAGAATCATTTCGCGGCAAGCCGGAACAAAAACTTTTTGGCGTCCTTTTCGAAATCCCAGGCATACTGAAGCAAAATTCGCTATTTTGTGCAGAATACAAAAATACACTATTGGAGCAAGATGGTGCAAGGTGTAAGTTTGGCACAGTGCGGTGCAATCGGCAGAGTTCCCACCCCTGCATTATTGAGAAAATTTTCATAGTAAAATAAATTGTTGCATCAAAAAGTTTCACATTTGATTAAAGATCAAAACATTGATTAATTAACAAAGATTCCATAAATATACAAATCCCTTTCATCCCAAAATCTGGCATTTCATATGCGACAACCAAATAATTATCAAGATCTGACAAATAAATATTTACCTTGCCATTGGGCGAGCTTTTCTTGAAAACCCTAGAAAAAGGTAAATTCCTATTTCCATTACAAGCCAAATAGTAAAATCATGACAAAAATTTAAATTTTTACACACATTACGGAGTTTATTTGATTCATTTCCTCTTGAAATAAATCAAATGATCTCCAAAACGTTTCTAGCAGATATTAACCCCTCAGTGCCTCCTATGTATCCAGTATGTACGATGAAATATCAGTAAGCCACCGCCATACGTACCCGGTACGCTTCTTGAACTTCTGAAATCTAATAATTTTTCTGTCAGAAATTTCATTTCAAATTCAATCAATCTATTGTATTTTGTGTGAAAGTGTTTTTTCTCTACAATATAAAATTCATATTTTCAAGTCATTAGGTTTATAATATTTCATTGTGAGCGATGAACATTTGCAGCTTAACGTGGGGGAGGGCAGAGAGAAGGAATCTGCGATATTATTGTAAAGAGCATGTTTTAGCTACTTGAGCAAAAATGTTCCATATAATTATTATTCTAAAGAACATGTTATAGTCCACTGAGCTAAAACGCCCTGTACAATTGAGTTAATAGTTCTTTTTTGCAGCCATTAGGTCGAGTTATAAATCCCATTTTCGGCAGCAGTAAAAGAAAAAAAAATTACCAAAAAATATACAAGTGGTAGTATGTAATATTATAGACAAGACGTTTTATAAAAATAAAAAATTCAAATAAATTCAATGATTAGTTTCAAAGTTATAATTTTTTTACTAAAACATCTGTGAAAACAGTGATTCCATTTTAATTTCCTCCAACCTACAAGATAAGAGTTCATTTAAATCTCTTCTGGGCTTGAGGGGTTAAGCACAAGAAACCAAACAAAACATGTGATGCGATACTTTTAGAAATTTAAAAAAAAAACAGTTCTCTTACAAATCTTCAACACAGGGATAAAACAGTAATACGCAAAAAAAAAAACAACAACAACACATAAAATAGAATTTGATTGGTATTGCATGCAAAAAGACACTTGCAAGTCAGATTTCTCTGAACTTCATTAATTGCTGATACACTGTGAATCAAGAGCTCCAACGAGGAAAACACTGGTTGTGGTATCAAGAGTTTTTTTTTTCTATATCAGATATGTGAACAGACCTACATGAAATTAACTTTCTGTTGTCACAAATTCCTAGTGGGGAAAAAAATTGAGAAGCAATCTGCTACCCATAAAAAAGAGCACTTTCTTCAATATTATTTATTTTTTCAACCACCTTCTATTGCCCCTCCCAAAAAAGATGTGGATGACAGGACTTCAGGAATGATTCTCACTTGATTTTCACCTTATATAGTCAGTGACTATATAAGGTGGAAAACAAAGTGACTATTAGTCACTATTGAGATTGACTGAAAAAAATGTCTGGCCTGGAGGACCCACCACAGATTCCAGTCTAGGGGCTCCTGCTGCAGGATGTGGTGGCCATGACCACCTTGTTGGGAAATGTTTGCAGTGAGTGGCCTCAGAGTTTTTAGAGGCAGAGATCTCTGTACAACCTCCCCGGGAGACTAATCATCTGACAGGAAAAAGCTGCATAACAAGTTGGAGATACAGCTCTCTGAATATGGCATAACAGAAAAATTTCTCATTTTTTTTTTCTTGTAGCACAAATCATGAGCAAGTGATTCGACAGCTAAAGATCACAATCTACTGAGATCATGTGACACATGCTATTTTAGGGTTAAAAACTGATGTTATTTAAGCAGGGGGGGGGGGTGTAACATTAAAAGTGACTGACATCCGTACTGTACATAAGTTCTTCTAATGACCGTTTGTTACATGCATGCGCACATGCTCTTAGTAGGGCTGACAAATGGCAAAAAAATTAGAACAATTTAGAAGCCAAACATTTTTTATAACTGAGAAAAACAGGTCTAAAATAATGTTTCTTTTCATTTTTCAAGGGCATGGCGACTCTCGTATTGGCAGATACAAATTCTAAACATCTTGTGCTGCTCTCAGACTTTGATTTAGTAACTACACAAAGAAAGTTTTAGGAGTCAGTACATTTTTTTAGCCACCATGACAACCTGGGATTTTTCAAGTTCTTGGTAAATATTACTTTTAAATGATGAACGATTTTATGAGTTTAGAAAATTAAACACAGTTGAAATTTATACAAAAATGAATTTGTTTTTGGCGCACATGCTTTATTCACATTATTCTACTTTACTTCATGTTTTGGAAATTAGTTTTATTTTACCTCGTTCCAGGTCTTCTACTTGGATCGTCATCGGCAACCGAGTTAGAGTTCATGCTCGTGAGAAATCTCCAGCTGGAAATGCTTCACAATAATTCCTAAAAAAAACACATTTGCAGAAATCTTATGAAATTATGCTCTCACATCATTCATTGAATCATTAAAGATTTGTCTGACAATTAAACAAGACTCAATGCGTATGAAACATATATAAAAAAAATTATTTAAAATGGATCAGCTAAATAGAATCATATTAGAAGAATCTGACCAAATTACTTGTGCTGTTCAACACAACCACAGAAAAAACAGGGAACCGCTAGTGTATTAGATTAAGTGGGGAATGAAACCAAAAATTTCCATGGCACATATACAAATAAAAGGCCACAACAGGCAAAATGCCTAACGAGGTGGCTGAAAAAAAAAAGATGCCCATAACAAGTATATATATATATACAGAAAGACATAAGTAGCATATATACAGAAAGACATAAGTAGCATATATACAGAAAGACTGATTTTCTAACGCAACTGAGACAATCCTTTGTATGAGAAAATCAATTTTTTTTTCATTCTGTCTTCCTGAGGTAAAACCAAACCAAAATATTATATATATAGCTTTATTAGATTTTCTGGACCTTGGTGACATTTTCTTATGTTGATGGAAAAGCTTACATAGATTTCTAAAATTTCACATTGTCCTCAGACTCCATTTTAATCATCACACATGAAAAATTGTAGGTGCCAATGCAGATGGTGACCAGGTACCTGGGAGTTATCCAGCCTTGGAATACAAATTTGTCGTTTTGTTGAAATGTCTAATTTGTCTAAATGTTTTAGTTGATATTGATGCAATTGCTAACATGACAGCTGTATAGTGAGCTGAATTTCTGCATCAATCATTAAAATTAGTTGCTTGAGCCTTATTAACTCGCGTCTCTCTCGGAATCACTTTTTGGATGTTCCTCTATTTCTTTTAGAAACCTGAGCTATTTCAGGCAAAATGAAAGATCGAAAATGCACTGAAAAAAGAAAAGCCTAGACTTGAATGTTTTTAGTGCAATCGGTAAGACTCTCAGAACTTTGAAACCATTCAGTTTCCCATCCGCATGTATGAAAAAAAAAACAATGAATTGACATCACAATCACATAGGCACCATGTATACAATCTATTCCATAATATAAAATCACAAAATCGAAAAAGGTCTGTCTCTATGCAATAGAAATTGGTTACGTTTTTTGGTATGTTAGGGTAATTGGTAATGATTTTGGGTGAAGTTTCCATTTAACTCTTGAATATACCGGGAACCATTTGACCCATTGGGACCAAATTATGTGTATGTACCGAGAGGCATGGGCCCCAACATTCTGCGGCAGGGCCCCAAACCAGCTTTGTCACGGGCCGTGTGGTTAATTTATTGAAAAATCAAAAAGTGGTAAGAATCGTTCAGCCCATCAGACCTGCCCTTGTGGGGGCCATGCCAAGAGATATGTATATGTATAATATACATATCTCACCAGTGCTCATAACACAGAGGGTCGGGTACCCAGGGCATGGCATTGCACATATACCTTCTTGGGGAAATTAAAAGGTTCCATTTCTCAGGGCCTTTGACGGATCTCATTGTTTTCTTGCTGCTTTAACATTGAAAAATTTGCAATAGCGGAAGTCCAAGAAATATCCAGTCTGGGGCCCACGAAAATCTGCACATTGGGTCCCAGCTGATTGATTGGGCAGCCTTGGATTTTATTCAATGTTAAAATGAATACAAATAATTTTTTGTGGCCCTCACAGGGGAGGGGGATGTCCGACAAGTCTCCAGGTTAGAGGGGACCCTATAGAAAAGTTGGTAGGTTTCATTTCAAGGGGGGGGGGGGGGCTTGGATGGAGCTCAATGATTTTTGTTGTTTAACATTGTAAAATTTGCAACAGCGGAAGCCAAAGATAAATCCAGTTTGGGACTCCCACTAAAAATCTGCGTATTGAGTACCGGGTCCTTGATTGGGGGCCCTGGAATTTATTTGTCGGTAAAATGAATACAAGTGAAAATTTTTCATGCTCCAACAGGGCTCCACTCTGGGGACCCCCATGGAGAAGTTCTCTGGGGGTACTTAATGAATCACATTTGCATTTTTTCCCCTTATTATTGTAAAATTTGTTAGTAAACTGGTGCTTTGACATGTCACTTTTCATACCACTCTGATGAAGTGGGACGAAATAAATAGGGTATGTTGTGAAGAGAAAGGGACAAGGTGGCCACCACAGGCGGCAGAGGGCCCCCCCCCCCCTAGTACGAGATAAAAATATCATAAATTTCTTATTTTAGCTTTCGGTTAGTTTTGTCTTTTTAAAGTGTCTTGTTATCAAAGTTGGGCCATTCTCCTAAATTGACCTTGTGTCCTCAGAAATTTACTGTGAACATATTTGGTGGGCTATAAAACTTTTTTTTTGTCATTTTCTATTTGTATTCCTGTCTCAAACGTGTCGCCACTCTATTTTTTTTAATCAATAGATTTTCAAAATTTGGTTAAACAAATTTTCATTTCTTTAGGCAATGCCATTCCCTGGGCTTCTCCCAGCCCATTATCCAAATTTTACAATGATAACTTTCTATCAAGGTTCATGCAAAATTTCCTAAATAAAAATTAAGGAGTTTTTGAGCACTTTTTAAGGAGTCATGGCAAACTTCAGAAGTTACAAGTTTTACAGCAAAAGAAAAAGGGGGGGGGGGGAGAAGAGACATGCAAATTTCAAATCTGCCTCACAAATTTTCACTCTCCTCAAAAATATAGACGTAGAGCAGTTAGAACTTTTTTTTACCCAGCAATATAATAATTCATAAAGTAATCAATCCACATACAGATAATCCACGCTTTTCTGTTGCCACCAAAGTGTTTTAAAAACCTTCAAGTTTTGGTCAAAAGTAAAACATAATATTTGATAACCATTTTAGTCAAGTTTTCATAACAGCGTCACATAAAATTATACAAATTCCAAGTGATATTCACCCCCCAAAATTATTCAAAAAACAAAAAAAACCAAACCTGAAAAATATTTAACAAAATTATTCATATAGGCTATATATATTTGCCATGACTCTGTATTCACCTCAATAAAAATGAACACAAAAAATCCTTTAAAATTAATTTTTTTCCTTCAATTTTATGGGCACGATTCCTGCTGGCTCGTTGGTTATACTAAAAAAAAATTGTTGCAAAATTAGGGAAGTTTTGGGAGAATCAACACAATGTTCAGCGATTTAGCACACGTTATTTGGTGGAATAGGTCTTTTACTCGCAGAATGAATAATGTTTTCATGAAACATCCAGATTTGAAGCAATGATGATCGACCTTCTATGCTGCTTGCAGTGGCAACATTTTTTTCTTTTTTGAAAACAGAAACTGCCTCACATTTACGCTTTGAAGTTGGTAAACTAGATAGAGTAAATCTTCAGTTCCACCACCATGGATATTATCAGGGTTTTTGTGATGAAAAGCCAAATGAGGGACTGTGGTTATCCTATTCTGATTTTCAGGGACAAAATTTCTCTATTATGGGAATATCCATTCCAAAAAAAAAAATCTGTCATCCTAATTTCGTAAATGTTTCTGGATTTCGGGCAACTCTTTAAGAGATGGGATGCCATTATATATATATATTTACATACATATATATATATATATTTACATATATATATATATATATATATATTTACATATATATATATATATAAATTCATAATAAAACTTTTTTTTTTTAAATGCCCCTTGAAATTTTTGAGTGAAATTTCTCTTAAAAATGATATTTTCGGATAGTTCTGAGCGTGACTATGGAAGATAGGAAGAGGAGTGGTGCTGAAGTGCTAGGGAACAAAACACTGTTTTGGATAATTTTGCACAAGACTTCGAGATTGCAAAACAAGAAGCGGTTCGATGGATAAACAGATTTATTTACAGAACAGCAATTTACAAGCTAATCAGAGAGCTAACAACTTTCTCGCAAAGTTAAATCACAACTGACTTTTCATCGAGTCTCTCTCTATTCGAGGCTGCCATCTTGTAAGCGCCACACTATTTATAACCCTTGTAGAAACTTTGAGGAAAAAGAACATTCCACAAACTTCTATTTCATAGTACCAGGTTTGTGGCACCACTATCTGCATGGGCGTAATCTTCTGGAAGCTCCTGTCCAACCCTCCACCAGTTCTTCGCCAATCACATGCCTTTGCGCAATACCGAAACCAGTATCAACAGATTTTGATATTTCTAAGAGCCATCGAACAAATCGCGCCACCTATCGTCTATAGATCGTGACAATACTCTTAGAATCATTTTGCAGCACGTGGGAAGAAAACTTTTCGCTGCCTTTTCCAGAAATTTGACGACGCTGAGCATGCCATTGGTAAAACTGATACATAGAAAGCAGGTATATAAGTATATTCAAGTTTCCAAGTCAACACACACACACGAAAAAAATGCAATATATATATATATATATATACGGGGTGATTATAAAAAAAACTATCTCGACATATGGGCCTCTAACTATCATACCATTCACAGAAACTGAATGAAATTTTGGCATAAAGTATTTTCAGGTATGCGCTCAAGAATGATATGGAAAACAACAGTGTCACTAACAGTTACGGTTATAGTGAGAAAATTTCGAAAATATCAAATGGCAACACCAAGTTTTTTGTATTGGAATGCGATCTCCATACTGAAAAACACTAAATAGCATTGGAATGGCACCTATAGCACGAAAATCCCTGGAGCTAGGCAAGGAAAAAGTAAAAAGGACTTTGCCGTGCACCAGAGCATTAATGTTCATTTCATTCGTCACACCGTTTCTTCGGCTGAGATCCCAGCCTGATTAGTCCTCCACAAGGTCATGTGGAAAATTTGTGAAACACAATAAAATGCTTTATTTCATGCTGCTTCTCTGTCCTTATTGGTTGTCCTCACTTTTAGCCTATCTACCGCCGGTGATTTTCATGCTACAGTTGCCGTTCGAACGCTATTTAGGGTTTTTCACAATGGAGATCACATTCCAATACAAAAAACTTGGTGTTGCCATTTGATATTTTCGAAATTTTCTCACTGCATAGCTGCCAACTTTTGAAAATGAAAATTCGGGAGATTTTCGCGCAAACCCGTATTTTATGCTAAAACCACTCCCTATAGGGATTTTTCCAAATAAAATAGGGATTTTCCAAACATAAAAGTTAAAGCGTAGGGAATAAAATCCCTACTCAAAAACTGAAGTCAAATTAAAATAAGGATTTTACACACATGGAAGTTAAACCCTTGGGAATAAAATTCCTACGCAAAAAACAAGTGAAATTGGAGGCCTAAACTTCAATGATGTAAAAATAAATATTATGTTCAATCAGAAACGCTGTGACCAAACATTCTGCGCGAATGACCCCAAAATCATCGGAAGATGAAGGAAAACACCGTCAATTTTTGAAGAACACTGACTTTTTGTGACACTGATGTTTTTTTTTCACTTCACGACTGATGATGGCAGTCTTTCCATGACCGATGTTTATGTCCGTAACACAACTTGTACAAAAAGGAAAAGTCAGCCCTCTTCTGGAACGTTTGATGAAAGGAAATTCATCGGAATAAGTATCTTTAAAATTGATTAAATATGGTTTTGCTTATCATTATTCATGCTTTGTTATATCGCACGTACGTAACTTCAACAAAAGAAATTTTGACCACATGTGCATCACCATAATCTTCAATTATTATCCAGGACTATTGGCTGCTAAGCCATTTCCCTGCACGATAAGACAAACAACTTTCTTGTTACCATCAGAGGGTTTGTAAAACTTCCTTAAAAAGGGAATTTCCCCATTTACGACGTGTGACGTCATTTCGAAAGGGAAAAAAAAGAGGCTTCATGCCCCACAAGAAATTCCTTAGGGATTGTTTTCATAAGCGGGGATTTTTTTTAATAAAGTAGGGAATGTTTAGGGACAATTAGGGATTTTTGTGATTTTCGTAAAAATTCGGGAGATTTAAGAACTTTTCGGGAGATCGAGCGATGAAGATAAAATTCGGGAGATTCCCGAAAAATTCGGGAGACTTGGCAGCTATGTCACTGTAACCGTAACTGTTAGAGTGACACTGTTGTTTTCCATATCATTCTTGAGCGCATACATCAAAATACCTTATGCCAAAATTTCATTCAGTTTCTGTGAATGGTATGATAGTTAGGGGCCCATATGTCGGGATAGTTTTTTTATAATCACCCTGTATATATATATATATATATATATACAAACAAGTACTATTTCGCACAGAAAAATACGAAGTACACTATTGGAGCAAGATGTAAATTTTGGCACTTATGTCACCACGGAGTTCCCACCACTGGTAGTAGCACTATTTTTTAGCTAACTTATTTTTTTATTTAATTTTTTGACTGCACAACAATCTTCTTTTACTGTTTTTTTCAGCATATCAGAAACAGGTGAGACCACTGGAGTCCGACCAATCAGGTGCCATAATGTCTTAGCTGCACTGGTCATCAGCAGAGCTATTTGCACCCGCTACAGGGTGGCTTATGATTCTCTATAAGGGAAAATCCCCCCCCCCCCAAAAAGACCCCTCTTTTCTCCTTTTTTTCAGGGAACTTCATTCAGCATCAAGTACAACTCATTATCAACCTCGGCAGCAAGTATTCCAGGTTTGAGGGAAGTAATGAATTTTTTTAGAAACAGCTAGGAGGATTTTAAGGAGTTTTAAGGACCTCTTAAAAAGGGAAATGAAAATTAATGATTTTTAGGGAGTTTTTAAACACCATACAAACACTGTTTATCTTAAAAAAATTTATTCTAATTTTCAATATCTTTTATAGGCCTATATATTTTTTATCAATAGTTGATAACCGCATAAGCCTTTCCCCATCATTTCCCCCCCCCCCCCAATTTGTGATATTTGGAACACATTGGTTCTAGTCTTACAATACAGGTTACCAATACTCAGTTGCCACCTATAAAATTTTGTGTTGAGAAAAATATGACAATGACCTCAACTTTCTTTCAAAACAGTTAGAATTGTAAATTAGATCACAAATTCAATTTATTCATGAAAAAAGGTGAGTTTATATTATAAATGTCCTTCTCTTGGCTACTTTTTTTATGTAAGAAATATATAACTGAAAATTATCATCACTAAGCCATGTTTCATAAAGCTATATCAATGTATTCTGAATATTGGTAGGCCTACTAATAGAATACAAGAGAAAAGCTTAATGTTCACATTCATTTGATTTAAAACACGAAGATACATGTTAATGTTTTATTGTATATAAAGTAGACTGCCGATAATCTAGCCCACCCAGTAATCTGCTGTTTTTTTCAGGTGTTTTCTTCTAGAATATAGAATAAGTAAAACATTTCCCTCTATGTCTGTGTATCAAAGCTGATATAATTTAAATGGACATTTTCAATTGACTTCCAGAAATCTAGTAATTTCGATAATTTGGCACACCCTGGTCCGATATGTGCCAGATTAGTGAGAGTCTACTGTACTTTCACACAATTCTTTTTCAAGAATTTTGGTTTGATTTAAGGTGCCAGAGTGGACTTACATTTTTGTTTCAATTACAATTTCAAGATTGGGATCTTTAACTTCAGACAGGGATCATGGTCACAGAAGGCAGGAACAGCTACTCTGCATGGCTTCGGTCAGAGTGAATAAGATTTATTGACTTAGGCCTACATGTTTCAGTTCAGAGCAGGGTTGTAAAAAAAAATCTGGGGGTTTTCTTTGGACAAAAATTAATTTCCTTCTCCACAACCTCAAAATATCTAATTTAACATATATGTGCATCCTTTATGTGTACATCTTATATTATGTCTAAATATACATTTTTTGTAGGCCTACATGTTAAACTATGTATTTGATCGATAAAACTGACCATACAATAAGGGAATAATTGTTCACACACAAACACACTTACTTCTGCATAATTGTATCTGAACCTCGAGTTGTATGCAGAACTGTAGCAAGAAGATTGTTTGTGATAAAATAAATGAATTTGGATAATGAAAATTCTGAGAAATCAAGATGGTGTTCAATTTTTTTTTTCTTCAAATTTTTCGAACACTGCAGAAAATGTATCTAAAATTCTCCTGATCCATCAAACATAAAAACTTTAACAATGTAACCAGAACCATTAAGTTTCTTTTTCAAACCCAAACTTTAAGAAGCTAAAGTCATGTGCTTCTTTTTTTTCTTGAATTCCTCACTGTTGAAGAATATCCTTGCTCCATTAAATTAAATTCCGAAATATTTTTAAAAGAGCAGTAACAATCAAAAAATATTCTGATTAAGAGGGGGGAGATAGCAGTCATTCTGAGGATTCATTACTTTGGAGGTGTTTTCCGCTTGTCCCAAATTAGCCATTTTTGGGAAGTTAAAACTACAGAATAACTTGAATTATCAATAAATATAAATGCCAATAACATTGTATATTAATATCTCTTTATACAAGAAAACCTATCATGTATAGCAACAGACCTACAGAATACTACCTGGCGGATGATTTTAATAGGCCAATTTTTGGGGGTCAGGCTATATTATGAGCATCTTGATTGAAAAATCAAGCTAAGGCTTATTTTCTGGTTAAGTCTTAGTTATGGAGAAAAACTATACTTTTTTTTGTTTCACTTGAAAGTGTTCGTTACTAATGTTCAATTCAAGAACCCCACAGTTATTTTCTTTTTGTTATGAGCTAATGTTATTTTTGTCTTTTGATATTTCAGTTATGAAAGTCTCATGTACCTATATAAAACTTATAAAAATGTAATGCAAACACGTAAATATTTTTTGAATGAAAATTCAGTTTACATACATTGGTTTACTTCTTCACAGAGGCTTCAATTTATTTATACAAGGTATGTGTGTGAAAAATTATTGTGTATAAATAAATAAAATATTTGCTTATAAATAAGCAATAGTTTCTTAGGATATGTTTATCACATACGACATATTGGTATAATACACATATTACAAATTATGCTCATGGCTACATTTTATGTTTGTGATTTCTTGTAACATTTTATGTGTGAATCTCGACCTAAATACTTGCATTAAAAAAAAGTAATCAGAAGAATTACAACAAAAAGTGTGTAATTCCAAGAAATTATTGATTAAAATCTTAAAAATACTTCAAAACATACATATTCTAACATTCCACAGGATTTGTTATACACAGCAAAAACACTGCACTATGCAGCAATTTTTGGGAAATACATAAACTAACTTTAAAATAAAATTTTAACCTGAAAGCAACAAATTTTCTTTGAAAACAATCTTCCCCAAAAAAACCATGGGTTTTTTAGACTGAAAAACCCGGTTTTTTCAGTCTAAAAAACCCAGTCCGTATGAGGGAGGGGGGAAATGGGTATCTACCCGGGGAGCAAATCTTATACAACCCTGGTTGAGAGAATTATTTTTTAAAAGCACATGCTTTCAATATGGTTAGTTTTTGATCAGGCTGAGACAGGTAACAAGGAAGTAAGGTTTCATCATTAGTTGGGGAAATAAAAATCCATATTTCTCTTGGTTGCAACATCAAGCATTAGTAATACTTCACCTGAAGACTTTGCGAGTGCCTCTTGAACTAAAACAAAGACAAATTAAAAATCTGTTGTCCCCCATAAAATTGATTTGACTTAATTGATAAAAATACAATTTAGGAAAAAATTGTTCAGAGTATCAGTGCTTGTCCACGTTCAAAATGAGCTACCAAAATAGATGGAACATGTTGCGAGTGTTAAGAATAAATATCAAGTTAGGTGCTGAAACAGGCAAAATGCTCCATTGCATTTACCTGTATAATAACACTGTTAATCTTATTATATATTATTATTATAACAAGCTTTGCTGTTGACTATATTTTATTTATCAGCAAGTAGAGAAGTGTCCCTAAGGATTTTTTGATTGGCATTTCTTTGTTAATTTTTTTATTTAATTTCGTGAGAATGACCCAGTTATCTTTAAATTTTGGACAAATTAAACGACTTTCCATAGAATAGATGAGAAATCAATTTTTGGATATAACAAGAGTGATTCCAGAATAACTTATCTTTACTAGCCAAGGCATTATTGTATTCTCAATTGCTCTCAAAATTTTACATTCGGGAGAATATTCTTATTTTCCACAAATCGACTATTCTCGTTTCACATCTCTATAGGTAATGAGCATGCTTACAATTGGTTCTGTTAACTATGCATAAACAAAAGACAAAATTATATCATAACCTACTAATTTTAATATTGCTAGACTTAAAAAAAAGATAATAGACTCACAGAAAATGTTTGTGACGACTTCACCCTGATAACTTGATACAATCTGAACGTCTCAGATCATGCTGCAAAAATAAAGTGAATTACATTCTCAATCTATAATTTATACTTTCAATGAAAACAATCACAACAGTCTTTATGAAGTATTTTCTTAAATGGAAATTCAGTATGAGTGTGGGGATTGGTTAAAAAAAATTGAACTTCAGGTTTTTTAACCAATCTCTATACTCACGATGCACAAAAAAACCCGTTCTTAGGAAAACATTGCTTTAAGCTCTGCTTTCCTAGGAGCAAGATGGTTTTGTGCACTGCATAAAAAGTGAGCCAGCAACACACAACATTCACTCACTAATAAGAAAAGCGGTATGACAGTCTTCCTACAGAGAGCAAGATGACTCTTAACACACTACGTCAAGCACGATTGTCAGATGGTGGTTCTGGGGGATTCAAAGGTACCATGCGCAGCATGTTTTACCGAACTCTGTATTTTTGTTGCACGCAGATACAGAACGCTTGCATGAAGATACGCAGATTGACAGAACAGCTGATGCGCACTGCTAGGGAACCCACACAAAAGTGTAACGCGATAAAGTTACATGTTTCTGTATAACACAAAATTATCTTATTCTGTTCACAGGGTGCAAACAACCTGTTCCTAGGAAAACTGCTTTACAGAAAATACTGTAACATATCAGGATCCGATCCCTTTACGTTAATGATGATCTTGTCATTTATGCGGGAAATTCCTCCTTATTTTAGACCCCGGGGACCTCTCAGCTACCGGAAACCACCTGAGTGGCCCACTAGCATACCGATAAGGGCCATAATGTTCGCTTAGTTCAGCAGTCAAGGTCTTACGGCTGTCGAACGAGAACAGGCTGCTGACGTCCCATATAAATTAATTTCCCTCATGATGGCTATTTTCATGGAGAGATCAGAGTTCCAATTTCCGTATAGTTGGGACGAGGGTTAATTGTTAGTCTTAAAAAAAATATTTTATTATTTTTCATTAAGGGACCTCCCAGGGGAGATATTACAATGTCTTGTTGTGTGAAAAACTTAGTTGTACTCACTTGTTTTTGGCGGAAGACTGAATTTTTTTCACACACAGTATTGTTTATTCAATGTTGACGTAGCCGGGAGAGTCTGATCAGCTCTCCGGATTGTGTCATGTTGCCAGGTTTCTGATAAAATATTTTCTTTGTGTGATGTTTATTTTTGTAAACGCATGAATATGCAAATGATGTTTTTGTTGAGGCGGAAAGGCCTTACAAGGACACGTGGTTCTAAATTTTTATAAAATGTATGTGTATAAATTCCTCCCTTTTTGGCTAGTCAATGCTTTGCCTTTGTAATACTCATTTAACTAAAACCATCTAGTTCAGCGGTTGTCCATCATACAAACATTTCATTTAGCCTTAGGCTGGGAAAATTATCCAATAGTTATAATTCTTATAATTCATTTATGTTAGTTCAATTATCTAAATCTGTTTCCCGGCAGGGGGTCTGGAATTGAAAAGTTGTTTTATTTTCATAATGAAAGGCCTTGTCAAAGTGACGTCAGAAAAAAACTAACAAAGGAGCTGACCTCGTCAGGGGTATGTGCAATAACGCTTCATCTCGTTGATCCGGCCCTCAACCGAGAGGCCTCCCTGGTGCTGATCTGGCCCTAAACAGAGAGGCCCCCTGGTGTTGACTCAGACCTAAACAGAGAGGCCCCCTGGTGTTGACTCAGACCTCAACCGAGAGACTCTGAGAACTGAGTAACCGAAGAGACTTCCTACATCTCCGGCTGACAGTTAACCCATTTGCATCATAAGCACATACCCCAAAACAGAATATGTCGAAGTCGGCGACGTACGTCGCAGAATTTTAAGAAAAATGTAGAAAACACTATTATAGGAACTGCAGAACATTTCCAGTCACTCGAGGGCTCATTGCAGAACAATGCAAAACATGAGAGCTAGTTTTTTATGCATAAGAACAAAACACTAGAGTACTATCATACTGTATAAAACAATTAAATTTGATTTTTTAAATTATTTTCAAAATGTATATCTTCATTGAACTAAGTAACATTATAAATTCTTTGTGTAGGTCATTTTGTTTTTCGCTTTTTTCATTTCTAAATATTTCTAACTTTATACAATAAAAAAATTTTGGTGATATGGGCCAATTTTCTACTTTTCCAAACGATGCAAATGGGTTAATGGACATACAAATTGACTGATTGACCTACCATAAACCAGTGAGATTATACAATTCTGCCAATTTTGAATCGAGGGTTTTTATGTTGAAAAATCTAATATTTGAATTGTGTAAACGTTAGTCCGAACTTAACATTTTCATGCGAAAGTTGAGTTGTGTTAATTTTCCACTTGTCATTTGCTTCTACAAATTGCTGGATATTTCGAACTGGGCAAGCAACCCTCATAAGGGACGTTGCTATACTACAGAATAGAGGGCTACGATTCCATAAGGGAGGTGAACACCAAGATTTCTAATCAGTGGTTTAAGTGTTTTTAGATTTCTGATTTGAAGGTATCACTTCTAAATTTTAAAATTTCTTTTTAGATTTCTACCGACCAAGTGTTCCAATTCGAATCAGAGTGAAGAACGTGACCAACAGAATTGTTTTTCTAGTGAAATGGTTCTTGACCAAGGGTCTATGGACTCCTTGGGAAAATTTCAGCAGAACAGCGAGCTTTGAAAAGAACTATTGAATTATATACTCATGTTTAATTCAACAAGTCCTCCCACAGGTTTTTCTCTATAAAAACTGATCCGTATATAACACCCCCCCCCCCCAATTTTAGACATTTGAAGGAAAAAAAGTGACTTGTACCAGAGGATATAATAAATAATTTTCAACATATATAAATTTTCATTCAGCATTATTTCAGCATAAGAATAAATTTTCAGCATTCTCAGCATAATGTGAAAATAAGTTACCTTATACGTAGTCCTTGGGTCGGGTCTGGTCCATGGAGGAAAGAATAACAGGAGGTGACATCAGGAACGAAAATTGAAGCAGTTGTGGCAACCCTATGGGCTGACGAGTAAGCCCAAACAAACCGCTCTTTTCCCTATACTTAACATGTGTTTTGCCGGATCGAATTCTCTTAAAATATTAATATCTAAATAAATTTAAGCACCATGACTGTTTAATGCGTCTTCAGGTAATCTACATGATCCAATGATGGGGAAAGATAAAAGTTTATCCTTGTATAAGGGGTTTTTATATTTTTAATTTATTTTTGAAAGGAGAAGATCACTTTTCACTCTCGACTCGTCATAAGTTTTTAGTTCAGTGCTTCAATTTATTTTAAAAATTTCATGCCTCACATTAATGTCTATGGGAATATGATTAAAATAATATGAAGCTCCAATAAAATTCAATTTTCATAATTTTTTTCTTTTAACTGTTTATCTTGCTTTTTTTGTTTCGTTCATCATTATGATAGATCCGGGACATTTCGAAAGTGTTTCAGGCCCGTGGGCGCTCGTCTTAAGCTTTACATGAGGAATTTTGATTTCTGAATCAGTTCTGAGGTGCTCGAACACCTTCTGACTGAGCCGTAGCTAGGATTTTTGCCACCCGGGGCAAACAGCATTTTGCCGCCCCCGTGCCTCAAAGTACTGGAAGTGCTCGAGTGTCCTCCGCCACTGTGTATTTATGGTTTTGCTGCCTGTAAGCTTTACAAATTTCACCACCCTTCTTCCGTTCCACTCTCATATTCTTGAATATGTATTACTGGAAATATATGCTGCCCATCCGAACTTTCCGCTATGTAGATGTATTGAGAAAAAAATATTAAAAAATAAAAAAAACTTTTTTTACGAGCCGCGATAAGTCATCTCTCTCTGGCCTATAGTATTTAGAAAAATAATCTGGGCTGTTTTTCCCCCCTCTTCATTGTGTACCAATTACTTTGCTTTTAAAGTGACATGTGTACGAAAATTTGACAAAAAAGTTTCGAATTGAATTTGAAATCTAAAATTGTGTCTGTTTCTAGTTTTTACCTGGAATGTAGAAATATTTCTACAATATTTTAATATAAACAGCTGAAAGGCATTATATATGCTGATGTTTTGCATATATAATGTTTTTCGCAAAAAAAGTCAGATTTTTTGAAACACTGCTTGTTCAAGGGTCTTTAAACATTGTCTTTCTCTCGGCACTGAGGTGTTACATACTTTGGCATAATTTTTTTAAAATTAAAATGCCGAGAAGAAATTTTGTGGCACAAGATATGGGTAAATTTTGGTTATTTTTGCAATAGGTTCCATGTTGTTGAAGTTAATATTCGAAAACAAATAACTAAAATTGTAAAAGCTCTCGTTCAATTGTATAAATATATCCAAAGAATTCGAGAAAAAAAAAAAAAAAGAGTTCCTAAAGCGAATAGTAAATTTTTTAATGATTTTTAAAAACTGGGATGTTTCTCATAGGAAAGCCACGGTTTGTTTGGGCTTACTTGGTCCCTTTAATAGAGCGATCACTGCCTTCATCTGGCAACCCAGATTCCCCGTGCTTTCTCAACGGAAGCGCTGGTCGCGTCACCTCCTGTTATTCTTTCCTCCATGGGTCTGGTCTGACAGAGAATATAAAGTTAATTATTTTCACATTATATGCTGAAAATTTATAAAAAGCTGTGGCCTTCATCATAGCATAAAGGGCGAGTAGAAAACAAAAGGTTAAGAACCCATGATGTAAAAAATACCCGAGTCAATGATTGAAAATCACCAATTAGACTTATATAACCTCAAAGCCAACAAGAGATACATGTTAATGTAGTATCATAGGCAAAAGAAAACTTACTTGGAACACTCACTGAATAGCAGTATTACTCATGATTCAACAAATGTTTGACGATGTTTTGATATACAATGAAAATCCCACAGAACGCTACCTTCTATCTGCAAGCGCATCAGAAACTATGTACGGTGACCATACGACCCTCATTTTTCCAGGATATCCCAGTAATTTAGGCTATCTCTATATTTTTCTGGATGATAGATAATGGTTTTTTTTTTCAACAAAGCTTACTTGAACTTTAATTCTTTTCTGGAATTTTTTTTTCCTGATAATTTATAAATTATATTTTACAGTCGGATCCCGTTATAACTCCAAGAGACCAGAGAAATCACTTCGTTATAACGAAATTGTTTCCAAGTTTTTACATTGTTCCTATGTAAACTTATCTGGGATAATTGGAAAAGTTTTTGTTAAAACAGGATTTGACTGTAATTATAGTCACATAAATATTCATCTCGTATGTTAGTCAAACTGAAGATTTATTATAATCCACCGCGATTTGCACTATCCCCTCAGTTCCTGCCACTTGTAATTTTTCAGTGATGGATGATGACTAATTTGCTTACCTTTGACAAAATGTTTTGGCGGTAACTGGAGACATCCCCATATTTTCCTGCAGGGATTTTACATTTTTATCAAGGAAATATAAGCCTAGGTATATGTGTGTGTGTTGTGTGCGTTCACACTTCTCTACTACAGCGACTACATGCACCTCAAAACATTCCTCTGAGGAACTCTTTAATGAATATAAGCATGTTGGAATATGCTATGTGCAAATGTAGTGCACTTAACATGAACTTTGTTCTAGAGAAATACTCGTTGTGTGTGCAAGGAGTGCTGCCACCCGTCTCCTGAATTGGGAAGCATACAAACAATTCTACAATTTATTTCGCCTGTTCGTATTATGTGAAAGTTTTAAATGCTGTAGACCTGATACCTTGTGGGGTTAATTTTCCATTTGGTCATCACCAAACGATATTACTTTTTTGTGTCAAAACATGTTCCTGACCTTGAATTGTCTTTGCTTATTTTAACAACCCTTTTATCTCTTGATTTTTTACATTAATTAACAGAATACGTTGACTTCTCACTTAGGTTTAGTGTAAGGGAAAAAGCAAAAAAAGACGCATAAACAAAAGAAGCTTATAGTATACGCATAAACAAAATAAAGAGAAACATAAGAGAGATCACTGCTACTACTTAACCGTACATGCACCTCATACACATTCCTCTACGTAATTTCTAACGAATCTGCACATGCCGGAATGCGTGTTCTGAGTATACGTGCAGCTCTAACGTATTTATGTTGTCGAATTGCACGTTTCATGTTCATGCTACCATCTGCCGTCCATTTTCAAAAATGAAGATGGAAATGCTTGAATTTTCATGTTATGTCAGTATCATGTTGTTGGTCTGCTTGCACTCTGTGAAGTTGAAAAGTCTCTGCAAAGAGACTTTTCAAATGGAAGACTGGAATAACTCCTGTGTAAGTGCTGCCATCCATCAAATATGCTAATTGAGTGAAATGTAATGATCGAATAATTGTACATTGCAGGTATGTTGCTCCTTGTGACGAGACTTTTAAAAGGGGAGATCAGCTTGCGTTTGCAGTTGAGAGAACCACAGAAAACCAACTTCAGCTTCTTCAACTTCACCACCACAGTGACGTTTGAACCCACTTCATGATGTGAGCCGCATTCATGCGATTTTATTTTTGTGTGTGCAATTGTGACATTTTCTTCTTGTTCATCTTGTATTGACCAGCGCGAAAGCAGCGATTGGCTGTTGGGAAAAGAAATTGTCATGTTGGTGGAAAATCACTCATGGAAAATTAACCCTCAGTTAAAATAGACAGGCCCACTTTATCATTTGAAAACATTTCACCGGTCGGATGGAGAACCCATTGGCTGTACAAAGGTTTTCCCTCTCTGGTCCCTATACAATTTTCATAGTGTTAAAAGATAACTCCTTTCAAACAATATGTCCAGTCTCTTGAGTATCGTTACAGGAATTTCACTGTACAATGTTGTTACTAATTACATAGAAAACATTGAAATGCACATACAGTGAAATGTTCATATTCAAGGGACAAGATATACATATTATTATAAAGGAGTTACCGTAATAGATTAACACTATGAAAAGTACAGAGGAGAGTAAAATCGTTGTATAGGATTTTCATTGTATTTACTATACAAACACACAATTGAAGTTCGCATACAAAACATGCACAATAAGCCAATTCGTAAATTTCACGCTGAAATGCGACCAGCAATTGAATATTGGGGGCGAATTCGAATGAGTTTTAGTGTATTTAATTCTTCTCCGATGACATTAATGCGTGACTTTGAAGCATATGACGGTGGTTGGTCAGTTCCATGGGATTGAACGGCAATAAAACAATGACAATATTCAAACGATATTGAAGACATTACGTTTAAACAACTTACTTGCTATTGACTAATGATACTTTTCCCCCCTTCAATAAAATTAACACCCCTCAAGCCTTCGAGTTATAACTCAATAACAGATCTCCCAAGGAAACAAACGCATTTCCTTTGAGCTTCAGGTTCTCAACTGTTTCATTTCGAGGATATGTGGGTGGAAAAGTGCCTTTTTTCCCCCTCTCATCAGCAAAAGAAATGAAAACCGAATTCTCAGTATAACCTGAAGTAAGATGGATGACTATACGTCCCGTATTTTATGCGTTAGGAATTTTAGTTTTTTTTTTTTGGTGTTTTGGTCTCGGTAGTTTCAAAATATTCTTTTTCTTCTTAGAATATTATATTATTTTGTATAATTTTCGTACTTGTAGATCAAAATTCATTATCGTAATTAGATTTGCCGGATTTCAAAAATCGGGACATGCATTTCAAGAGGAGTTGTAAAATTAGAATATAGATGGCAGCAACCACTGCATGCGCTAATTGTGTGGATTTCTAAAAGAAAAAGCTACAGTTTGTTCACCTTCGTTCAGAGGCGGATCAAAGTCGGATAAGGCCCCGTTCGCAAAAAAAAATATTGGACCTCCTTAAATTCAAAAAAGTGTAAATTTTGGGTTTTTTGCTGGGCCAGGGTCATTTTAAGGCGCGGATCATGTAATGAAAGCATTCGCTATTGGTTGTTCAGTAATTTGTACGGTGTTGTGAACAATTCTTGAGCTGTTTTCACTGGACCCACCTGGAATCGGTTGTTTTCAAGGAACATAAAGGAAAGAGAGGAACACAAAGGAAGTTTGTGTACCCACGAGCAGGCGATCGTGCGTTGCAAGATCGGTGCTCTATTTTATACGCGCCTTTAAGAACATTATGGGGCCTCGGGAAAACCGATTTTTCTGAGGCCCTTCCTCGAAAATTTCAGCCAAGTCTTATGTTTTGTGAGGCCCGTCTTCTCTTGAGGCTCCCGGGTGGGCATATGCGTTAAGACGACACTGGTCGGTGCAAGGGCATGCGCCCGTCGTTAAATCCACCAGTTTCAATCAGATGACTGAGAGCTAGTGTTTAATTTTTCATTAATCTTTTGCATTTTACTTATGACCGTTTTGTTCATGTAGAGAAAGAGCCTCAAATAAGGAATTTCTCGTTGCTTCAATTGGTAGCGCACTCACCCGGACTGCGATTTGGATCTCAATGGAGGCAAATGCAGGGTTCCATAATGGAATCATGCGAAATCTTGGCCGCAAATGCGAATTTTTCTTTCCAAAAATTATCATCTCTACATAAGTTTCCTGCATATCTTTTTCCTTGTCTTAGAAGGAGCTCCGAAAGCATGGCACCCTCAAGAGTGGGGATGACCCACGGGCGGAATTCGGGGGGGGGGGGGGAATTGCCCCCCCAGCGTCAAAGGTGGAGTCGACTGATCTAATGTATATATGAATTGACATCATCATCATCTTGCCCCCCCAGACTTCCAAGTTTATCTCCACCTATGGGATGACCATGGCCTCTAGCCTGGGATATCCCAGGGGCCTACCAAAGATGTGTGAGACTGATGATCAATATCTTTGATAGGCCCCAAGCCAGATTTTCCATGGCCCCTGTATACCGAATTTATGCTGAGAAAAAATAAAAATTAAGAATTGTCCCTGGCCTTCAGGCTGGAGTGCTATTAGCCATGAGGGGCTGACATGCCTTTGGCCCTGGGGCAATTCCAATTATTTTTTTTGTTTTTCTCACATTATACATAAATTCACAATACAGGGGCCCGTGAAAAGTCTGGCCGGGGGACCTGCAAGATGTTGCCATGTCAAGCCAAGAGTAATTTCTGAAACTGACATTTTTTTAATTTGGCAGCAATTATTGATGTCCTATATTTAGAATGCCATATATTTCGTGATGACGTATAGTCAACCAAATAATAATTCTTAATTTTCCAGAATTTTCATCAATTATACTATTTTTTTCCAACAAAAAAGCAATTATTGAAGAATTTTAAAGGAAAATTCTCAGATAAGTCTGTGTGTTGATTTTTTTTAAATTTCTGAATCAACATTACTTGTGCAATCATGTATCATTAAAAAATGTAAATTTGTTAGTATTGAGATCCTTAATTGGGATGTCACTAATAGTAGATAAAAAGAGTTGCCAACTGCAGTTAAGTTGCTAATTTTGGATAAAATAGCCAAAATATTGCAGTTGGTGGGGAAATAAATTGCAACTGAAAAGGACAGTGAGTCCGGAGAGGGGGGAAGAAAATGCAAATAGGTGAGATGAATATTTGTAATGAAATTATCATCAATTATGATTTCAGTAAAGATTTACTAAAGACTTTTGGTCAAAAAAGATGGGACAGCCATAAAACCATAAAAATACAGGCTAAAAAACTTTTTACAAGTTCAAAAGATAGAGTTTGAATTTGGGAAACTCCCCGAAAAACCGGAACACAAAAAAAAAAGAAAAAGATACATATGCTTACTCTATTTTCCCAGCTCTCACTCTATTAAACTTTAAATTAGTCAACATTTTACCAAGTCAACCTTGCAGATCCCACGCTGAACATTGAAAAGTTATAAGTACTTTCGCAAAAAGTAAATAAATTAAAATTACACAATTTATCTAATATAGTGATTTATTTACAACGACTGAATGCATTTTATGGTACATTTAAAATGAAAAGCATATTGAAAATGTTAGCAGAGAACTAGAATTTATTTCAACTGAACATGTGCATTATAGATGTATGAATAACCAGTCAAAAAAATTTAAAATTATTGAATTACATGCAAAACTATATTACAGAAAAATTTCTCTTGAACTGCTTAATTGGGCCAGTTTAGAGAAAACCCAGTAGAAAAAAGATTGAAACCAGTTTGAAATTAATTATATATGTTAGGATTATAATATTAGGTTTATAATCAGGATTTTTGTTTGGGGGGATGATTTTTCTATCCCCTCCACTGTAAAATTTGATAATAGTATAAGTGTTCCCCCCCCTACTATAATTTGACACTTGGGGTAGTTGCCATCTTTGCTCTCCTCTAGTTCTGGCCTTGACATGTATACAGGGTGCATATCTAGTAGCATGTATTTTACTGGTGAACCGTTGATCCTAGAGACATACTTCCAATTACAGAAAGTATCCAAATAACATGTAGAACTCAGATGCATCATTCATGTTGCAAGGCATTGTGTAGTTATTAAAATAAAGAAAAAAAGTTACTTTTTACATGGACGACAGTGCTCAAAAACTCAATTAGAAAGTTGTTGCCCTGTCTCTCCTGATGCCAAAAAAGAAAAAAAAAATCCATGTTTACTATTCACTGATATATTTGAATTCAAAAAATGAAGAAAAGTTTGGGGGGAAGAAACATAAATGAGGTAAAAAGTGTTTTCCTGTTAGCTTTTGCTGTTTTCTCTCTAACTCTTCCCCATTTTTTGAATTCTAATATCTCAGTGAATATTAGAGTTTTTAAAAACATGGAATTTTTTTGTTCGCCACAGAAGAGACAGGGTAAGAACTTTTTAATTGGGTTTCTGAAGATGGAGTATTTGTATAAAAAGTTAACATTTTTATTTTAATACCTATATAACCCCTTGCAATACAAATAATGTATCTGAGTTCTGCACGTTATTGCGATACTTTTTCTACTTGCAAGTATGCCTCTCAGAGATCAACGGTTCACCAGTAAAATAAGTTACGTGCTGTTAGCTATGAACCCTCTATGTATGTGTATATATATATATATTGTATTTTGAATCAGTTAGGTACTTCATACAGAAATATTACATTTACATGAACACCATTTGAAAATCAGGCAAAAAAAGAGATAGCATTTCATGGAGCCAATAGAGACCTGCCAACTGTGTGAATCACTGTAGAAACATTATGCTAAACATAAAATCTCTTACAACATTGAGTAACAACCTGGATTGCTTAAGGCCAGTACAGAAGAGGATCTGGTTAAAGCAGAGGTTAGATCCAGCTTCATGTCTGCTTTGAAGTGATCTCTATTGACTTATATCTTGAACCGTAATGGCAAAAGCCTTTTGAAATCACTTCCGAAATTACAACTCCAAAACTGTTGCTGATAGAGCAAATCCTCACACTCATTCTAGAATAATCTAATATACAATCAACACTCGATATAACGACCTCCTCCATCCTGTCGAAAACAGACTTAATATTGGGAGGGTCATTTTATTGAAAGGAAAAGCATATACATACGATAGTTGTTATTGGAACTTATCCTACCGGTTGTTGTAATGGAATGGTCACTATAACGTGGTCGTCATAACGAGCATTGACTGTATTAACTATACAGCCTGATTTCATCTCTTTGAAACCTTTTCTATACTGTTGAATGGAATCAAACCAGAGCCAGAATGCTGCTCGTAAATGACCATTCTAACAAAAGTTCCAAAATTAATTTTAAAATCAATGTCAAAATACAGATTCAAGCATGACATGCTGGGCCAAATGCAGGGCATCTATAATTAAAGTTTGAGTGTTTTGAGCTACATGTCAGAAAGCTGAGAAAATTTGAGAACAGAAACAAGAGTAAGAAATCAGTTTAAACATTCCCCAACTTGAGAGTGTTTTCTATGTAGTGCATGTGCTTATTTTTTGAAAACACATGACTAGACTGTTCAAGCTTGATGGCAAGGGCCTATGCATTGCCAGCAGAACCATTTTCAATTTCTTTTCTTCACTAAAGAGTATGATGTTGAGTTTTTACAAAAACATGTTTTGCTAGAGAAACTCTTTTACAAACACTGTGACTCTGCATCAAAAGCTACGGGGAGATTTTCTGTCTTTAGGTGGACATATAAATTCTCCTCATCCCTTCATTAAAACATTACGATTTCATAATTTTCTATTGAGTGGTTAAGCCCTCAGATAGCACAAAATATACTAACTTTAAATATGGATACAATGAGTCTACAAACGAATGGGGACTGTTTCACGATTAACAATATGAAGAAAAATGAAATTATCAAGGTCAATCAAGTTTATCTGATTAGATTTCTGATTACCCTCCTCTTCCCAACAAACCAGCAGAACCAGGGAACTCCCCTCCACCCTTGAGGATATTTGCTCTAGTCAACATTTATGTGTAGTTCCACAGAATAGTCTGAAAGAAAGAACTAATTCAAAGCACCTTGAACACATTCACATATTAGTATTGCTAGCTCGCAGCTTCAACAAAGCTTGGTGATGCCCCTAGGAGCTGTGACACACCTCCTAGGGGAACTATGAAAACCACAACTATGAACAGTGTATAGATACTGCCGAAGAAAATCGATTTTTTCATCAGCTTTTGTATAGTAGTACCCTGAGTTTAAAGCATCTGAATTAGAAAAAAATTGAAGGCATGAGCACAAAATATTCGCTAAAAAAGTCTCCCAAGTCATGAGTATGAAACGGTCAAGGAAAAAGCTCATTAGACATACGAAAGTTCTAGAAAATGAAAATACAAGCCTCTTGAAAGAAGATACAAGTAATTTTAGAAACAAATTGGACTTACAACTTGTAACATTACCCTTTAAATATTTTGAAGGAACCAGACTTTGAAGAAATGAAAAAAGTGAATTTTTTAAAATTATAATGGCTAAATATATTCTCTCTAAAAAAAACACAATATCATCAATTATAATAATTTAATAATCATATTGTTAAAACGTCTTAAAAATCTTTGATACCATTTCAATTATGTAAGAACAAACATATTAACAATTATTTCTCAGCAAAACAATAAAAAAGTTCACGGGCAAACTTTGATGAGTGATATATATCGCATATTTACATGAATGGTGTGACATCCACATGGGGATTAACAGGCTGAGAATCAGTAGATTGGGTCTCAGTACTTGTGCGAACTACCGAATATTGAGTACAAACAGGTGAAACCAGGGTATCTACAGCACTGACAACTTGTGAAGTGGTAGCAGTTGTAGCAGCAGCAGTGACTGCTGATGCTGTTTGTGGCGGTGCTTGAACCACAACAAATTTGGTCATCGGCGAGGCTGTCGCCACCATGTCAGTAGTTGAACTGGCAACAGGAGCAGCCGTTACTATTTTTACGAGAGTTGGCAAGGTGGAATTAGATGTGCAAATCATAGGCGAACTTTGACTCGCTGTGGAGACAGGAGTACTAGGCCTTCCAGTTGAGGTCATAATCATGTATTTCTGAGTTGTTGGAGATGGGGATCCTGTGGCAACCACTCCAGCAGCTGTGCGAGGAACTGTAACAATTGTTGGAGTTCGTGCAGTTGATGGTAGCAATCTCGACTGCATGAAAAACAAAACAGATATTTTCACTTAAGTCCCTAGTAATGAAAATTCACTGATCATAAGGTAAATATCTGCGTACAGTGAAACACTGTTGCAACAATATTTGATGTAATGATCAATCCCTCCATAGCAATGTTTTTTAAAGACATTTTAAACTCTTGCAACAATAATGTTTTATATCCCCGCTCAAAAAATCATCTTCGATATATTATAAAACGCCTCTTTATTTTTTCTTCAGAGGGCACCTAGCAACATCAGTATTTGCACCATCAGATCGCCCTCCCCCAGAAGCCTTAAAGTTTACTGTGGTAGACTTATTTATACAGGATGAAAAGCCAAATTTAATTTTATTAACTAATTAAAGGTTCAGATTTTTTTGTAATGTGCTGTCTTTGTGAAAATTGTCCTTATTTCTGTGGAAATGGTCATTAATTTTGTGGAAGGTGAAAGGGGTCATTCAAGTATTACGTCAGCATCGCGGGGGGGGGGGATTTGATGACAAGGGCGGGAAGGGGGGTTTGAAGGTTTGTTACGTCATCAACCACCCCTTTTTGAAGATATGAAATATTCTAATCTGCTCAGTGTTTTGCTGACTTTTGCTGACAAGGGAGGATGGCTGAAAATCTGCTTACGTAATACTTGAATGGCCCCAAACAATAAAGTTAAATTATCGCAAAAAATTTGAGATACCACATTTATGGTTCCATTAATTTTTTTTTCATTAAGTACTCTGAAAAAAGAACAGAACTTCTGATGGACATAATCTTGAATTAATTAAATTCATTTACAATTTGCACAGCCCATAAATGCTCATAAGTACATTTGGTGATGGCGCTAACCACACTGATTTAAAAGTGATGCATGATGATGTCCCTCTTGAAAAAACAATAATTTCTCTACCACCATAGTTCATCTTGGTCAGCAGAATACTGTATATCATGACATTTGTATACTGACTGAGTAGGGTCGAAACTTGGGGGGGGGGGAGAGAGAGAAGGGGAAGCAGGTGATTCTGGTGGTGCCATGGGCAAATGGGGAGCCAAATTAACCCTTTAACCCAAGGGTGTTCAACCTTTAGGGAAAGGTGAACCACTTTGTTTATTTTAAAACATATTGTGGGCCATTTAAGTGATCTATAAGTGTGCCACGAGACACTTGAGTAATCTGAAACGTTGCCACAGATCACTTAAGAAATCTTAAAATGTGTCGCATGCTACTGACATGCTCTGGAACTGTGCTGCGGGTCACTCAAGTGATCTGTAAATAAGCCATGGGTCACTAAAGTGATCTGGTAATGTGCCACAGACCATTTAAGTGATGTGGAACTGCCATGCTGGTCCCTTAAGCGATCTGGAAATGTGCCACTTGGCTCATTTTCACAAAATTATGTAACATGTCAAAGGCAACATCAGACGTGTGTCTCCAAGGGCTACATTTGGTACCTAGGTCATGGGTTGATCATGTACGTTTTAATCATTCCTTTTAGATTATACAGGACACCAAGTTCCTTGCTTGCCCCTGCTGACAAAGTATCTAGTTGCGGCTCTGAGAGTCTTAGTTTCAGACAATAAATGACTATTATTGCATGAAAATGTTTAAATGCATAGATATATCTATGATATTTTACTGTTAAGAGGTTCCATAAATGATAGATGAAAAGGTTTTGGAAATTAAAAAATACCTGTGAAACAGTAAATGTAGATCTAGATGAGCTTGCAGTAGTTGTAGGCTGCTGCTGAAGACGTGCACGCACAACATGACTGTGAAGGAATGGCCCAAAATAACCAAACTCATTTACATATTCATCGGGATTGTCTGGACCCGTAGTGGTAGTCTTCAGAACAGGAGATAGCACACGCTGAAGAATAGGGAGAAGGGAATAAATCAATGTTTACATAGAAGAATAAAAGTAAATACAGTGATATCTGGAGTGACAAGTTTAATTCATCATAAAATAATCATATTTGAAAACAAACTTTTCCAATTGAATAGTGATCTCTTTAATTTGTTCCACACACCCTAGCAATATCTTTAATTAGAATTAAGCTTAAAAGTTTTTGGGTTTTTTGGCTGACGTGAAGTACAGTTTTCGTCCTTCAACGTTTCGTTCGCACGAATAGCAAACATTTTCAAGAAATCATTACGTAACGGCGGGCAAAAGGCTACTACTTACGCCTTCTCCCTGCTTGAGTCTCACTACCTTGTTGGGATTAGTCTGTTGAGCCAGTCTGTTTTTTCCATTGGCCGAAGTTGCTCCTAAGGGTTCTGGATAATGCTTGGGTTTCAATCTCATCATTTTTAAAATGGGAAACCAAGAACTGTTGATTTTTACCCTCTCTTCCTTTTTGTTGAAGCAGTTCTTATGTTATTGAATTTCAATTGCTTCTCAAGAAATACGTGGAAAATATCTCATGTCGTTAGATAACACTTGAGTGTTTGTGAAAAGAATTTTGTGGTCCTTGGTCAGGGCATGCTCTGCTATGGCTGACTTGTCAACCTGACCCAGAATACAATTTCGTTTGTGCTCAATTAATCTGGTCGATATCTATCTTTTTGTGTAGTGCCTATGTACACTTCTCCACAACTGCATGGGATACAGTAAACCCCAGCTGTTTTTAGTCCGTCCCGTTGATGTTTGGTCGACCTGAGGTATTCGCTTAGCTTTTTGGTTGGCTTGAAGATGGTCTTGATGCCAAATTTTCTCAGGTGTCATCCAATTTTGTCAGTAACTCGAGGAATGTAAGGGAGAAACGCTTTTCTGGTCACTGGTACTTCTACTTTCCGTGAGGCATTTTTGGATGTATGGCGTTCATTACATCCCTGTAGACTCAAGCAGAGAGAAGGCATAAGTAGTAGCCTTTTACTCACCATTACGTAATGATTTCTTGAAAATGTTTCCCACTTGTGTGAACGGAACAGCGAAAGACGAAAACTGTACTTCACGTCAGCCAAAAAACCCAAAAACTTTTAAGCTAAATTCTAATTTACACGAGGGCCACGAAAGCCTTTTTTGTTTCAATATAATTAATGAAAATTAATTAATAAGGTGCAAGTACAGTGTATTCCATGCAAAATAAAAGTAGTTCTGTTTAGATAACAGATGGTTTTTCACAACATTTATACCTTGGCTAATGAATACAGACTCAACTAACAAACATTTTAGTTGACATGAATGCACACACTCACATAAAATAGCAATGCTGTAAGATGAATTTATCATTTTATGCATTTATCAAAAATATTTCTCATGCTCTCCAGTTTGACGAGGGTAGGCGCCCGAGTGGCACAGCGGCAAAATGCTCATCCTCCACTATAAAGGTTACCATCAAGGTCCAAGAGTTAGAATCCGGGTATCGAACGTTAGAAGGAAGTTCCTTACCCACCCAACCTGGGGCGACCACCAATGGATGGAGCCTTCATTTCCCACCCGACTCCTCTGGTTGGAAATTGCCATATGGCAATATATGACCGGAGTTGGTGTGCAGTAAAGCAGTATCGTCAGATGATTTTAAAGACGTATTCATGTCAAAATGTATTGTTATATATATACTTAGAAGTTTTCACTTATTTTTTAGAAGCCTGAGACTCATAGCACCAATTTTAACAGTTTGGACATTCTACAAAGAGATCTCTAGATATTAGATCATTCAAAGAGATCTTTTCCATCTGCATAAGTATGAGACACAGAAATGCTAATGTAAAATGAAACATAAATAAAAAGATCTTCAGTTTTTCCCAACTTCTGTAAATTTTCCTTCATCCGTTTTTGTAGCTATTTATTTCAGTCCATTTTTGTTCTTTTTTAATTGGCTTTGTAATTATAAAATGTATTTTATAAAACTTATAGTAAAATTTTGGGCCATACCCAAAATGAATTAAATGATTTTCCATAAAAAATCGATCGGAAATCTTGTTTCTGCTAATGAATTGTTTTCGTTAACTGAGATACTGTATAAGGAGTTGAGTAGGCTAACCGCAGTCACCTTTGATTTGTTCAAAGCATCTGAAATTTTGTGTGTCAAATGAGCTTTAACTTGCACATTTCAAGCTTGTGAATTGAACATTTGCTAACAATTTGGACCATTTTTAGTGAATGTGAATACATTCATTGTAAACTGAATAGCTTACAACTGAAATCATAAGTTGAGACCTAACTCGGGTAGTACTGTATTAGGAGAAATACCTAACTTACATTTCTTAATTTACAATAATATCCAACCTATAGCCTGTGGCTCCATGTAATCAGCACCCAAAAATTTTGCTAATTTGGGGAATAAAAGTCCTCTTATAATAGGCCAAATAGGTGGAAAGTCCTTTTATATTAGAAGCTAATCCCTGCCATTCTAGTGCAAACCTAAGAACAGTGATTAATAATGAATGAGTAAAATTTCACCTATTCTGATTTTCTAAATATGATTCAGTTATTTGGAAATTTTTAGAATTTTTAAAAAAGCAGGTTTGATATTTTTTAAACCTACCCCCCCCCCCTTCTTACAACAGACACTTATTCAAAAAGAAGAGAGCTAATCTTACTATTATGAGTTGCTTGATATGTTCTGCGGCACTCTTATCAATGTTCGTAACAGCAGCTCCTTCCAATAGCTGTTTCACACGTTCGCCTAAAGCTTTGACCCTGGGCATGATGAAAGCTCGAACCACTTCAGGCCCAAGCTCTGACAGGCCTGAAATAGCTCCATAATGTGATGCAAGAGGCATCTTTTCATTCTGAAGGGCTCGACTGAATAGTCTAGTGACACGTGTTTGTATATTGCTTGTGCTGTTATTGAAATTCCTGTCGATTAAAAAAAAAAAAGAAACATTTTATTCTAATCACTAATTATGAAATTGAGAAACATAAGCATCATTTATAACTGAAGGATTTACAAAAACATTTCTCCTAAACAAAAATCAATATTATAGGACAAATGTAAATGCAATAGGCTAGTGAAAACCAATGTTCTCTGTAAGCCGCTATGTGCGGCTGCATACAGGGAATATGTTTTAGCGCATTCAAAATTACCCCCCATCTGGCAAGGAGCGTGTGAGCAGAACATGGTAGAAATGCATATACAGCTATGCCTCACAATTAGATATTTGAATTTATCCGGACAGTGTATGTGCATGAAATTGGCAGATAGACCTAGCCTGTACGGAAAATATTATGAATTAATTTGACATTAGTTCTGAAATGGCTTAATTTCAAATTATGAGGCACCACTGTATGCTGTGATTTGTCTCTTCAACAATAAAATTGCAGCCAGACAGTTTAAATTGGTGGTCCATCCAATGAAATTACACTACAGAAACATTGCTTCTTTTTATAAACATAAAAAAATGTAAAATCATTGTCCTTAAAAAGTGATCTCAATCATCCAAGTTTCATGTTATTCTAAAGGTGTGCTAAATGGGAACAACAGAGACAAACATGGTTGATGACTGCATCCAAGGACTAGAACTTATGCATGTCAAATTGAAGTTTTGAAAATTACTTTTGGTTTTTAAATTGACTCTTATGGCCAACAGAACATAAATGGAAGTGAAAAAGCTATACTCCATTCATATGCTAGGATAGTATTAAAAAAACCTCACTTTGAAATTTGAGCCATAAGTCTGGAAGCAAAGTCTCTGAGTGCCCAGTGATTGTCAACATCAGGTCGTGTACACAACTGTTTGCTGACAATGCATGACAAAACTGATGGTATGAGTTCATGAAGCTATTAGAAAAAAACGAGAACAAATTTAACAATCATATAGAATTCCATTCAAAATCAAGTTTTTAATTAAAAAGACGCAAAGAATAAGTAATCACTTCTCAATTTGTATAAACATCAATCCATTTCAACGACAGAAATATGGTAAAAGTCTGATATAAAGAGTGATTGTCAAAAAGCTCTGTTAAAAATACGAAAAAAATATTTGATTATAGAAAAATTAAAAAATAAAAGAATTTCGTAAGATGTCAAAAAATTCTCAAAACAACAGTTTTTCCCTCTCTTTTTTTGAGTTAAAACTAAAGATGGCACTTATCATTGCACATGGTGCTTTTTAACATCACTATAAGGTGCTTCTAACAAAGAATAGACACAAAAAAGCAAATTTTTAACCTCCGTCTTTTTCTCATTTTCCCATTATACAGAAGGGATATGTGACACTGCTGGGTCTTTTTTTACTAGAACTTAGTTTTCAAACAGCTGAACAAATCATGTTAAAAGAAACTTTCCAATTAGCTGAAAAATTTTAACGCGTCCATACAGCAATGGAATTTAGCAGTTATAAACAATAGATTAAGAATGTCAATTGTTTTTGGTAAGATAATACAAAATTCTAAGAAAAAATGTCTTAGAGCAGTGATGGGCAAACTATGGTCAGCTTAGAGGTTCGATCTGGCCTGCCACAGATTTTAAAATAATAGTATAGAAATTTTGAATTTTAGTGTTTTAAAAAAGACCATTTAACGAGGTGTCCATTTTTTACATATGCAAAATGTAGTCATGAGAATTTAAATCTAAGCTGATTTAATAACGTTTTCTATGTTAAAAATTTTGTTTAGAGTTCTTATTGAATTATATAATAAATTATATTGGTATGGCCAAAGTTTTTTCTTTTATTTTTTAACCTGCTTCTAGAAAAGTTTGCCTATCACTGTCTTAGGGAATCAACTGATGTGAGACAAAAATATCCATTTTATGACTGAAGTTCTGTTAATTCCATGATACAGTCGAAGCTCATTTTTTCGATAACGAATACCGTTATCGAAAATCTCATTTTAACTAACACTTTTCTAATCCCCAAAATAAGTTCACATAGGAACAATGCTAGGTAATCTGGAATTCCTTTATAACAAAATTTTGTTATAATGAAGTGATTCTTCCGGTCTCTTGGCGTTCGTTATAACAGGATTTGAGTGTATTACAATGTAATTAATCTTATGTAATTAATCTAAAAGACACCGTAGTTTTAATAGCAGATAAAGCCACAAATTTAAAACCTGAAAGAAAGAGAGAGAAAAAAAGGAATCAGCTAATAGTGAGAAGTATGCTACAATGACAATATTCATCATGATTATGAGCTCTAATTATCAGACTTTTACTGTATATGGGGATAAAACATGTTTCTGTAACTGTTTAGTTTTACTTATGAACAATCAATATAATAAAATAAAAAACAAGCATACATATTTTTCAAGAAACAAAGTCTGATTATCCAGCAATGCTTTCACCATTCTCATCAAATAGATAAGTAAAGCCAAATTATTCTGCACCACATTCACTTTCACCTAAAAAAAATCCGGGGATAAAAAATGATTTCGGTCAGTTCAGACAGCTTCATAAATAGATTAGCTATGAGAAAAGGACATGAAATTCAAGAGGTAGGGATGAAATCAATATAATCTTCATCTTCCTAAGAAAGAATCAGCAATATCACATAATTACCCCTTCAGATATGAATGTAGAAAGTCTTGGTAGCATTTCATGCAGGCCTGGATCAGATGCAAGACTCTGTAGTGCTTCCTAAAATGTTCAAAGTTTTTTTAGAATGTTTGTATCATGGCATATATCAGCACACTAATATGAAAATTATACAGTAAAATTTCAATTATCTGATGTAATTAAGATGAGTCTATGGCAGTAAATTTCAATTTAAAAAAATACTTGCCGCTCTTCTGCTTTCATCAGAACCCACGCAAGCTTCAGTGATTTCTTTATAGTAAAGTTGCTGCTCCTAGAAGAATAAATTGGGAAAAAAAGAATTGAACAATGCTCACTTTTTACATTGAAAAGTAAAGACTAGTCTTCCAGAGCAGACTTGAAATATTATAAGAGGACACACAACAATCTTAATAACATAATAGCTTGGATATAACGAAATCGCACAGGAACCTGAAAAGCATATGCAATATTCAATATTCATTATAACCAGTACACGATAAATACTCAAGTTTAATGATCCACTTAAAACATTTCCAACTGTTGACTAAAGGTGGTCCACAAAGATAGGACAGGAGGTCTTCAAACAAACTTTGAAAGTACATTCAATTATAATTAGAATGACAATAATTCATGTTTGTCACAAATATTGATATCAACATAGGTTTGGGTGAAATATTAGACCCCTATACTGAACGTCAATGCCCCTATACCAGAGGCATGCTTTCGATATTAAGGTGTTCCTATTCAGTGCTTTAAAGGGCTTCTTTATTGGATTTCAGAGCTGTTGAAAAATGTTGACAGAGGCAAGGGAGCTGCAGGCGGTAAAAGTTTGAGAACCATTGTTGTGAGTGGTGAAACTGTTACAGACATTTTATGCCTAATGGTCTGAGGTTTAAAAATAGAGAAATGATGCCATCAATTACACTGTAATTATAAGCGCCGGAACCGGGGAATGTATTATTTGATCCCCCTGATGTGTGGGGGGATGAGCTTCCAATAATTAATGAATATACCATGCAAAGCCACTCTCCTCTCCTGCGTACAGGCTTGCATCCCATATAAAAGTATGACTACTAGATAACTTTAAGCCCACTAAATGTCTTTTTCATGCCAGTGCCTCTACCTGTAGTTATGTCAATCCTTTTTTATTTGAGTGGCTTTAAGAATGAACTGAATCAGCACTATATAGTTATAGATGAGGCTGAAAGAACGTACAAAATAGCACAGCAGTAACTCACATTCTGAATTTTTTCTGAAAGAGAACTGATTTTATGAAACTTAAGCCTTTAAAAAAATTTGATTATTTTTTTTATAACTCAGATACTTCATAACATCGGATTTTGTTATAAAAAAGCTCCAACTGTACATAATTTGCACATTTTCTCCCTGAAGTCCTAATTCTAAATCCAATTCTTTTTTGAACACCAGACATTTTCCCGAAAAAAAACCCTATCAAAAACAATGTAAACAGGTGGAGCACTATCAGTCCCAATGCTCTTCAATGAATTCTAAACCAGGTATATTCCTAGAGGAACCTAAGCACGTGTTGTGTGAACTTGAAGAAAAGCATTAGGTTCTATTAACTGTTATTGTTAAACAGAATTATTAAATTGGTCTGTAACTTTAGTCCAACATGTATGGATACCTACTGTCATTGCACAAAAAAAAAATAAAAAATAAAAAATAAATAAATAAAATATATATTATAAATGATGAACGCCAATAAAATCCAAACAGGCCCCAGTTTATATAAGTTGGGTTTTACTGTCTGTTTGAAAAGTATTTCCATACCACAGAAAGTTCATGAGTAGCAAGTTCTTTCAAGCGAACAATCTCCAAATGCTTCGATCTCTCCTCATTGGCAGCTTTTTTATCAGCTGCAGCACTGAGTTTATTTAGCTTAGATGCTGGATCTATGCTTTCTAGTTTCTGCTGATCCTTAGGCACTGAGGAAAAAAAAATCAATAAAGAATAAATAAATCGGTCAAAATAAATAAATCAAACAAAACATTCACTGCTAGAAATTTAATATTTACAATGTCTCAATAAGATCAGGGGTCTGTCCAGATTTTCTGAAAGGTCCTGTTTTTTGTAAAAAAAAATTTCTTATTTTTGTGAAAATGGTCACAAATTTTGTGAAAAGAAAGCAATTTTGTGGAAACCAAAACAATCTAGCTAATTTATCACAAAAGAAATGAAATGCTAAATTATGGTTTTGTTAATTTTTATTTTATGAAGGGGTGAGTTTTTCAGATCCAGAATTTTGTGGTTAACAACAACTACTAAACCACACATGCACCTCGTCCATATTTTGTGGAACTTCTAACGAACTATTGTCTGAGGCTTTCATGGCCGGCGTTAAACGACTTGCAAACTGTTTCCGGGTTATTAGGCCATGGTCTAGGAGATTTTCTTCTTCCTGACGTTTCGCCCACATCTGTGGCAGGCATCATCTGAGGTTAATTCGACGTAAGTCTCCGCGGCAAGCGAGAAAGGCTTCGTACATCTACTGTCATCGACTTGTTCTCTATATGCATTTCTGAGACTTGATCGGCCGCAGAAGAACCGCATTGGTTGGCTTGTGTGGATGTGTTTTGCGCCGATTGGCTGCAAGTGGTGTCTGGCGACGATTGGCTGTCGAGGTCATTTTCTCTCTGGCATTCATCGGGGGCACATCTCAACTCTCTGCGGCGCTGAAGTACCGGGACCCAAGTGGGATGCACCTTCATCGTCTCCTCCTTTCGATTCATGTTGTGGTGCTTGAATATTTCAATGGCTTCTCTATGAAGACGAGCATGGTAGTGCACCTCCGACGATATTACCTCGGTCTTTTCAAATTTAATTTTGTGGCCGGTTAATTAAATTTGAAAAGACCGAGGTAATATCGTCGGAGGTGCACTACCATGCTCGTCTTCATAGAGAAGCCATTGAAATATTCAAGCACCACAACATGAATCGAAAGGAGGAGACGATGAAGGTGCATCCCACTTGGGTCCCGGTACTTCAGCGCCGCAGAGAGTTGAGATGTGCCCCCGATGAATGCCAGAGAGAAAATGACCTCGACAGCCAATCGTCGCCAGACACCACTTGCAGCCAATCGGCGCAAAACACATCCACACAAGCCAACCAATGCGGTTCTTCTGCGGCCGATCAAGTCTCAGAAATGCATATAGGGAACAAGTCGATGACAGTAGATGTACGAAGCCTTTCTCGCTTGCCGCGGAGACTTACGTCGAATTAACCTCAGATGATGCCTGCCACAGATGTGGGCGAAACGTCAGGAAGAAGAAAATCTCCTAGACCATGGCCTAATAACCCGGAAACAGTTTGCAAGTCGTTCTAACGAACTGTTCCATGACTTGCAAACGGTTTCCGGGCTATTCTTTATGATGTTTCACCCACATCTGAATTTATTTGGATGTAAGTCTCCACGGCAAGCTAGAAAGGCTTCGTACCTTTCCAAAGCCTTCCTTGCTTGCCGCGGAGACTTACGTCCAAATAACCTCAGATGATGCTGCCACAGATACGGGTGAAACGTCAGGAAGAAAATCTCCTAGACCATGGCCTAATAGCCTGGAAACCGTTTGCAAGTCATTTAACGCCGGCCATGAAAGCCTCAGACAATATTTCGAACTGTTCTATGTTGGGATATGCGTGTCTGTGTTGCGAACCTAACGTGAAGCTTGTTTTTGTGTAATGCTTGTTATAGTGCTGCCACCTGCCACACATTTTTCGAACTATGAGGGAAGTATAATGTTTGAAGATTTTATCGTTGTAGGCCTATTGCTTTCTGCGGTGAGACTTTTTGTGAAGGGTATGGAAAACGAATCGAAATTGTGGACAGGCACTGACTCCTGAAAAACAGACCTCCAGACCCATTTACCCCCCAAAAACTAACTAGACACAACATATGGGAAAGAAAAATTCTGGTGATGATCCTCCTACTCATAGAGTTTGTATTGGAGGTAAAGCAAGGGAGATGTATTAGCCATTTTTTAAAATTCTGGATGATCAATTTCTCTTATCTTTATTTCCTATTCCTTTCTTCTAGACGAAGCATTACTGTTCTTGAACATTGACAACAAACCTCATGGAGTGATAAGCCTTTTGCTGAATTATTTGAATGACATTTATCTCTGGTTCAGTGTATCATCTCAATATTGTGTGAGAGGCAAAACAAACTCAAACATACAAGATTCATTGAAAGACTGGTTATTTGTGGAGATGAAGATTACAAGGAAGAAAATTTATCACTGCCCCCACGGGGACTCGAACCCCGGTCTCTCGCTTGCTGGACGAGTACTCTACTCTACCATCTAAGCTATGGAAGCAGATAAAATATTTCAACCTTGGAGCATATATATGAGCGTATACAAGTGGAGAGGACTTTTCTAAATGCAAACTCAAACATGTTTGTGTGATTGTTCTTGCAATTAGTTTTTATTTTTCTCTACATTTTTGTACTTATTTTTTCAAAATTCCTTTTCAAACTACTCGTTAAATCCATGCTACCATGAAAACCACTTGCTGAAAGCGATAGAATTGCCATAAAATTAGTATTTTACTAAACAAAATACATTGATTTACTTGCTAAATTTGGATTCTCAACAAAAGCGGGCTCGTTGTAAGTGGCTCTGACTGTGCACACAACAAGTTCAGACATGTACCATTTGTTAGAGAAATTTCCTGGAGGAATGTTTAAGAGGTGCGTGTATGGTTTATTAGTAGTAATAATAGTTTAAGAAGCGGTAGCTGTATTTTTTCTACTTTATTATTTCTAACACAACACAGAAATTGTCAACTTTCAGAAATTGAAAATTTGCCTTTTACTAAAAAACTCTTCTCATCCAAATATTTCAAATTATACTGACCTGGAGGTGGATTTTCAGGAATAGTTGGCTGGATACCTTCTATACTCAACCAATGTGCTGTTAAAATAAATACTGAAGTTAAAACAGTGTTATGACAATATATAAGTTAGCGGTTAAATTCATATCCACATCATGCATATGAGCTGTAAAGTGAAGTAAAGAGAGCTTCAGTCCTCTACATTTTTGTCTGTAGGCTAAAATCATCACACACCAATATATAAAAAAACATTCTTTCATAGGAATAATCCTTAAATGATCATGAATAGTTTGGTAATGGAGTGGGCAGAGATAGTAGAAGGCACCAAAGTTCAAACCCCATGATAATTTTTGTATGGTTGATCTGACGTTGCAAATTATGTCAGAATCAGGCAAAATGAGATGATTGCAGGAAAAGTGGCAGCAACTTGTGGTGGATAGAGGTCAAATCCACTGATTTACATAAGTACCATGGTTAAGCTACTGGTTAATTTTTCGCAAAATATGAAAGAAAATCTTAGAATGCGAAAGTAGTAGGTACTTTTGCAAAAATGCATACAGAAGGTATGTGTGTGAAACGAGTAAACATCCATCCATTGATCCTTAGCATTTTGCTAAAGCTTTTTTCCCCATTTCTGCTTTCTTGCTAAAGGAATTTTTTTTGTCTAGATTAAATCCCCTATAAGTATTTAGAAAATAAGATCTCAAGTGCAACTAATCTAGTTTATCTGGAAATTATAAGTTTCAGTTTCAACTCCATGCCTTCAGCTGGAGGCATCATTGGAAAAAAAAAAAATTGAGGTAGACTGTGTCATAAACATGACTAAGTTTTGACGTGAATATGTTCTTTATGCCTAGAACCATGTGCTAAGTACTGACTGAAATAGGTATCATTAGATTTGTGCCAAATATATCTATCAGAGGACACTATTGGCTTCTATTTGTGTTGCAAACTTCCAGAGATATAGCATAAAATAATTTTGTTATGAATGTGGGCCGTGGGGCTGGTATGCATACAGTTAGTTTTTAGTATTAAAACCACATGGGTATCATTGAATTTGTCTGAAAGAAATCTACCCACAGACATAAAAAACACTGATATATTCTAAATGATATATGATGATATATTGTTGTTGAACATGTTTCGTGGGGGGACGAGTTTTCTTCCAGTGATCATTGTGTCGTTAATTTTTCGGTAACTTTTCTTCAGGTAAGGTTGATAACAAAAGACTGGTTTTCGGAGAACTAACTATGATGTTTTGAAAGAGATTAGCGGAAGTTTTCAAATATTGGTTGGAATCAGTTGGGGTGGTAAGTCAATGGCAAGAATTTAGTACGAAGCTATCCTCTGTTTTGCATGACATCATACCCTTTGCTCGAAAAAAAAAGTGTTTGTACATCGCACCCCCTATGGTTCATGGATAGCATGCGTAAACTTTATCTTGAAAAGGGCATTCAGAAAGTATAAAATTGACAAGGTAACCTATCATTGTTTACTGATAAAAGAAGAGCGTTGAAGAAAGCAATAAGAGATAGTAAAAAGGAAGTTGAATTTAGCGACTATCGTTGAATCTAGAAAAAACTGTCTTGTGCATTTGACAGCCTTGTGAAACAATTTCACATAAAAAAAAAAAAAAATTGATTGAGAATAATTATTTGATCATTAAGGTTCTAATTTTTTCCTCTTCCTCCAGACCATGTAACAATCCCCTAATGATGCCAATCAACAGCTTTAGTTAGAGCAGCAGTTTCCAACTGGTGCTCCGCGGAGCCCTTGGGCTTATGTGTGTACTTTCTAAGGGCTCCGCAGCCACTTGATTAAAATAATAATTTAAAAAAAAAAGAAAATAATCAAATATTTTTCAATAATAAAAATAAATCAGTAACTTTGATGAATAAATAAAAAAATAGGCCTACGGGACTCTGCAATAGAAATTTTTTACTGAAAAAAGCTCGTGAGTTAGAAAAGGTTGAGAACCGCTGAGCCAGTGGACCATTGTGTGTAGGGGGAAAAAAAATTCATTTTGCCAAAAAAAAAAAATTTCTTTCATCAACATTTGAGTGACTTTGCAATAACCCGAATTGGGCAAGTAACTTTTTTCAGACTGATCTGAGAAAAAAAAAACCACTGGTGGTTGGTCAATAACACTTGAACCTTTTAATTTGGTTCCAGGTCCTGGCGAGATAGTCTACATTTTTTGTTGGTATTGCAGATTCAGGTTATTGTGCAGGACCCTAGCGTGCCTTCTTGGGGCAGACTTTTTTTTCAGGGGGGGGGGGAAATTATTATTATCCAAAAATAAGTGTGTGAATTTCTTTGTGCTTTCCCCCCCCCCCCCCCCATTAAGCTCAGGGCTCTGGGGCAGTGTCCCGGCTGCCCCAGCATAGTCACAGGTCTGTTGTTGTGTACTACCATATTGAAGTGATAGTATTTGATACCATTTAAGTGAATTTCACAGAGAGATTTGCAACCCACTTGCAATAACATGAGGTTTCTGGGATCAGTTTACACAAATTTCTACATGATAAAATGAAACATCAAGGATATTGTCACCATCCATAATTTTTTTTTCTCATTACCTTTCACAGATGCATCAAGTGGGAGCTTCGGCATTTGTGAACCAACTATATCACTGAGCTCTAATTCCTTTTCTTCATTAAAGTATAGTTCTCTACCACCACCACTGGCGAAGCGGAATGGAATCAGTTCTGGAGCACTGAAACCATATAAAGGCTAGGGGGAAAAAAAAATTAATCGTCTCAGTTAGGTTTGATAAATTTATCACTTTTACGAGTGATTATGCATAATACCCAAGCGGTTATTGGTAAATTTGATAAACACTAAAAAAAAAAGATAACTTTTGACCATGATTAGGCATAACACCCAAGCATATCTGGTAAATTTGATAAATACTTGAAATATATCACTTTTATTGGTGATTGTGCATAATAACTTAGTGTAACTAGTGAATTTGATAAATATTAAAAAATTCTCAAATGAGCCTGAGGTAGTGTATTTGATGGTTGTGCACACGGACTGTTATATAACAAACTCCCATATTTAAGAATATTTTTTCCCAGAATCCCACCCGCATGAATATGATAACTTGTAAAAAAAATTAGTTCAATCAAAAAATTTGTTAAATGAAAGTTTGTCGTTATATTGGGGGGGGGGGGGTGCAATTTCAAAATTCATCAAATAGGAGTTATTTTGGGATTTTTTCGGAAAATTCGTTAAATCAGAGTTCATTGTATCTGGTTCAGACACTGGCTTCCATGTATGGTATCCAGGGTTGGGTTTTTGACATGAACAGACACTGGTTTTGACATCAAAACTGTTTTTTTTTGTCAGAAACAGCTTTAAACTGTCAAAAACCTAAATGAATGCTTTTTGATAATGTTTTGAACACATGATGAAAAATTTACTTTTTTGGACATTATAATGTTTTATTGTTAAACATTAATTTATTACAATAATTAAAACAAAATGTTGCCATTTTGAATTTTTCAACATAAGAGTCTAGAACATATAAAATATATTAAGGAAACAGTTATTTTCCGGATATTATGCTGAGATGAACTCTGAAAGAAAAGTCATCACGTCTCCGCCGGGACTCGAACCCAGGCCCTCCTGCATACCGGGCAAGCATGCTACTATCTACACCACTGGACACATGACCCTGCCTTCCTTATTTCACGCTCTATGGCGTGAGGTGCAGAAGTAGAGGCATTAGTAGCCTCTCCTAACTTCAGGAAATGGCCCCAAGGTGGGACGGTTTAAAAAGCCATCTATATATCTCACCATATAAAATATAGTTTGTGGTTCATTTTATCTAAGCTACTGATTACTCAATTTGCGAAGTGGAATAGAGCTGCTTATTCAAAATACGTATGATAGGGCATCACATAGTTAGGTTTAAGACTTCAGAAACTAAATCAGTATGAAAACAGTAAAAAACTTATTGTCAATGTAGTCAAATAGTTTTTTTAACCTGATAGATATGCTAAATAAAACCAAAACATTTACTTTTATGTAGATTAAAGGGTTTTATATTCGGAATTATAATTACTGAGAATCTATTTTGATATTTAAAATTTTCTGATCTGCCCAAAATTTTATTCCATGTAAAAAATTCTCACACAGAATCTGTTAATACACTAATTAAACTCATTTATTTTCACCTAAAAATTTCTGAGCTAAGGGTGTATGAATTCACTAAAGAGTTTTAAAAAGTATTTTCGCCCAAAGCAGAGCTGACAGGACTTGAAACACAAAGCATTTGTTTTGCATATTTGAATAGGACTGATAACTTCCCCCCCCCCCCCAATTAATAAATCATGGAACTGGGACCAATTTACTGTATTTACCAATATGAAATGGTAATTATACATAATAATTGGCAAATGTGATGAATTTAATGATTTATCATGTTTACCAATGATGCTTAGGTATTATGCAAAATCGCCTGTAAAAGAGATAAATTTAAGGAAATTTATCAAACTTATGAAAATGGTCAGGATTATGGTCCCTGGTTTATGCATAATACAGGGCTGGACAAATCTCAGGCATCAAGTTGTCATGGCAACTACAAAATTGATAATGGCGGCCAGTTTTCTAAATGTGGTTGATAAATTGGAGTCTAAAGGACGACCCCTAAAGCAGAATGTTTTGCATTATTATACAACGACCCCCTTGGCTGACCGGAAATTGTTTTGCGGTAGAAATCTCCATAACATCATTTTTTACCGTTTTTTTTAAAAATTCTTCCAGATTATTCTGCGAAGTGCGTCACAGATTTTGGCATATTCTGCTTTGAGGGAAGAAGGCAACATAAATTTTTCTGATTTCATTACATTGTCTTTTAACTCTGGAAAACTAAAAGAAAACATTTAGGACTGTTTTTCTTGAGCAAAATACCAACCTTAACAACCCCCCTCCCCCCAAGAAATTGGGCTGGTGCCTAAATATTTTTTTGAATTTATCAAGCCCTGGCGTAATATATAATCAGATTTCTCACATTTACCACCATAGCATATATATATCTGCCTATGCACTGGTGTACATACCTGCTGCAGATATCTAGGGTTATGCAAGCCTTCTATGCTTCAAAGCATTTCTAGGGGTTATTCAAACATGAAAGGTAAGGAATTACTGTAGCTGTGAGATGCGGATCCAGGATGATGCGAGACAAGCAAATTATGTGTATGTTCATTCATCATTCATGTATTTTACGAGACTGACAAATTTCCCCATTTTATTTGGCTCTTGGGAGGGGAGAATGTTCCCATCACCCCCCTGGATCCATGCCTGAATGAAGGCAGACATCTTCAGCAGCAAATAGAGAGGAGACAGTCATTTTCAGCTGCAAATGGAGGGGAGGCAGATATCTTCTGCTGTGAATGGAGCGACAGTGCCGTCTTAAGGCGAGGGCCCACCCGGGCGCCTCACGAAAATGGGATCTGGTTGAAATTTTTGAAAATTGCCTGATAGAGCCTCAGAAAAATCATTTGGCATGGGGGGCCCATGATGCTCTTAAGATGGCCCTGTGGAGCGAAGGCAGACATCTCGGTTGCAAATTAGCCGAGGCAGATATTTTAAGCCGCCAATTTGGTCCAGTGTGTACCCAGTCTTTATGTGTGGGTGCATCAGATGATCTCATATTTTAAGGGGGGGGGGGCAGATAAATTTCCTCATATTATTCTGCTCTTGGGAGGACGATCGCTCCCATCACACCCCACCCTGGAACAGCGCTTGCTGTGTAGCCCACCATATTCTCGTCAAATTAAAACAAAAAGTCACCAAAAGGGATTACACTACAGTTCCCCTAAATTCAAAGCTGTTATAGCTAATTATAGAGAGAAAGAGAGTTTTCTTACTTCTATATTTTTAACCTTTAATGTGTAATCTATATCAGCAGTACTCAGTCTTTTCCGCTTCGCATGAGTCATGTATTTCTGAGCATCCTAAGAGACACGGAATGAATTTCATTAGAAGATACTGATGAAAATATTATTAATTTAGTGAGCCAATCACATGAGCCCACAGCGACTGATCTCTCTCTTATAAGTTAAGTTTGAAACTTGATAATGAAATATAAAAAAAAGAACCTGAATTAAAACTTTCAATCGGTACGTGACGTCATCGGCGAGTTCTTTAGCCGCTTCATCCGTGATGTTGGACACGCCAATGGATTCCGCGATCACTTTAACCGATTCGATCGACAGCGAACTACTGCATTTGAAGTCTTTGGCCGCCATCTCGGCGAATTCCAAACAAACGAGCTGAAACATTTCTGATAAGGCAAATCATAACTGTTCCCCTATTCCACTGCTTGTGTCCATAGTAGTGAGTGAAATTCCTGACGTCAAGTTGAAGAATTGGAGGCTTAAGCCGAGTTTTCCTAGGAATAGGTACTTTACGTCGCGTGAACCGAACAGTATAATTTCACGTCGGCAGCAACGTGCTACATAATCACGCTACGCGTTTGTGTTTTCCTAGAGTGGCGCATCAGATCAGGGCAGCTATATTACAGTATATGGCCCTGGCATCAGCTGCTCTGTCGTCTGCAGGCTCCGGTTTGAAGGGGAAGGGAAAGAAAACACACGAGAGTATCGGCAAAACCGCGGCGCACGACGCATTTGACTCCTCCAGAAGCAGTCGGCCAATCAAGCCCGCCGTAAAACGCTGTCGTGAGGAGTATTGCGCTCTGTAGGAAAACAGCCATGCTGCTTTACTTGCTGGGGAGTGGACGGCGTGTCGCGCTGGGCGAATCACGTTGCTCGTGGTACAGGAAACCTGCTCCTAGGAGCAGGTTTTCTATGGTGCGCGCAGCGTGAAAACGTTGATTGGCCAAAAAACCTGAATTTCCGATTTTTAACCAATCAGCGTTTTCGCGCTGCACCCGGCGCTAAAATTCTACTTTTAGGAAAACCCGGCTTTAATAGCTAAATGAATGAATGAACGCCAGTACACTCTGCCACCAGACTTATCCCGTTGCCGAGATCCATGGACTCCCACATTCTGGAGCAGGGCTGAAATCTTTGGCCGGCCCCCAAGCCAGACTTTTCACGGACTCTTCTACAGTGAATTTACAGCATGATAAGACAAGAAATGATGGTAATTGTCCCGAGACCCAGGACTCAAGCCCCGTTTGAGATCTCGATCGAGCCCATCCAGCCCAGCTTCATTCACTGACGGATCAAAGGTAGGGGGAAGGATGACTGATCCCTCTCGAGTGCAAAAAAAAAATATTATTCAACCCTATACCTCTCCCCCAGGCCACTCCGGTTTGTTGCAGAGTCTGGCACAAAGTGTGTGTACCTAACAGTCTGAGTACGTATCTAGTGTTGTGTACGATTTTTCAGCCCTGCCATCTACACTTCACATTGCGAGTAATCAGGGCCGGCTCTGGACCTGTTTCAAGTATAAACGAATGATATTTTGGTGATCAAAAAACCATCCCTCTCCTTCGATTGGCACCCTAAAAAAACGTCCCTTCGTTTAGCGCTCTAAACATCGGGTTCTTTCAGTTCGGGCATTCTGCGGCCGCGCGTAGTTCGCAGGATTCAAGATCCAGCTCTGAGTGTAATGATCTTGCCACAGAGAGCAAAATATAAATTATACATGTTCAGTTGAACCACGGAGAAAAGAGCATATAAATACCCTGACGAGCTCCGTGGCCACTCGACCACCAAGCGGCGAGGTTTGATAGCTGCAGACTATTGAAATCCAGAGAGTTTCTCGTGATGGGGGATTTGGTTATGATTTCGTAGCCAGGGTGAATGCCAAGTTGGTGAGAAAATACTATGTAGGGGGCAGTGCCGTAACTAGCCATTCCTGTGTTCTGTGCAAGAATTTGCATTAAGGTCCCCCTTCTGGCTCATTTAGGCTCATTCTGGGCTCCTCCCAAGTGGGCCCTGTGCGGGTGCACCTGCTGCACCTGCCTAGTCACGGCACTGATATGGGTATCATTACTTCTGAGGCTCTTTCAAAGAGTCGATTTCTTAAAAATGGCGCTAAATAATATTGCCCTTAATTGCAAATCAAATGTAAAAAGTTTCATGTCAATCGGTTGATTGATTCTTTTAGAATATATATAAGAAAGAAAAAAATGAAATGAATGACAATATTGAAGTATCCAAAGAAACAAACTTTGAATGCATTTTCTCTCAGATCAACTTTTTGCTAATCATCTGTCAGATAAGGTGGCATAGCAGAAATCGCCAAACCCCTATAAAATGACTTATGCATATTTTTTACCCCTTCACGTAAAGGCTTTTAGCAATAAATTTGGATGATTTTTACTTCGAGTATCGGTTATAAAATTGAAAAAAACTGGCTTCCTTGTTCTCACATGTTCGAAATAGAAGAAGGGGGAGGGAAAGATTAGTGTAGTAGATTTCACTCTTGCTCTCATTTTCGCTTTCTCACCCTCTCCGTATTTTTTCTCTTAATCTCTCGCTTATAAATATATAGTGGGATTATATGGGGGATCTCTATACAGGAGTTTAGAAAGCATAGGCAAGAAAGAAAAACAACTTCTGTCCATTAGGTTACAATAAAGCTTCGCGACGATGAGAAAAAAGGTAAAAAAGCAAGGATAGCTAGAATGAACTTTTTACATTTGCGTTTTGATGAAATATATCGTTCTTGATTGTTAAGGGGTTAATAAAGTAGGTTTTCATTTTGAGCAGTTTTGAGCAGATGCAAAGTAAAGGGAGACACAAGGGAAATATTTTATTGAGAAATCAACTTTACAAAATATCTGTGCTTGACAATGATAAGATTCTTACATTCGACGCTTTCAAGGAAGTGACATACATCGTCAAAGTCGTTTAAAGGGTTAAAAATAAAACTACTTCAATAAAATTGCTGAAATTTTGTAGGAATGTTTTTTGACGTGTTTTTAGTAAAATGAACCTCCGATTTAGCAATCGATCAATGGAAAGTATCTTAAAAAATGTTGAATTCAGATTTTCGAAATTTATCTTAAGAATCAAATCATCCAATTGACAAGGATTTTTTTTTGACATTTGATTTGCAATTAAAAGTCTATTTTTCATTTTTGAAAAATAGACTTTTTGAAGCCCCAGAAGTCGTTACACCCATGAATGATCTGCAAGAATGAATCAGTTGTCATGACGATTGAATAAGGCATCCAAGACGATCGAAAACTAAGAGTATCTTATATATAAATGTGAAAGTATGTATGTATGTATGTATGTATGTATGTATGCTCTTTATACAAATCTACAGTTTTAGACCGATCGTCGCCAGATTTTGCATATATACCAAACAGGACCGGGATTGAGCCGTAGGCTACTTTAAAAGTTCGTCAGAGCTGGGCAAATGCCCGAAATGGGCGAAAAACTGTCGGGCAACAATGGTTTTGGGGGCCTCAACAATCACTTTCGGAACGTTTACTTTGGTTACCGTGGTTCCCAACAATGCGTTTCAGACGTGTATATGTCTTTACAATGGTTTGTCACATCTTTAACACTGCCATCATTACAGTTTATTCCTTTATAATGGTTTGGCTCTTTTCCAATACTCCCAGTAATTAAAAAAAAACCCTGGAAGCGCCAGATATTTTTGCTTGCATGTATACAGGGTGTCCTGTAAGTGCTAATGTGGCCTTTATCTCATCAACCACCCATCGTTGAGGTATAGTTTCAATTTAAAAAGTACTTAAAAGGAGTTTGAATAATATTCGCTGCAGAAACTGGACATCTGACGTCACTAACAACAGAGAACAACAACTACGACGATAAAACAGGGAATAAAAATGTTAAACGCCAGCTGATGAACTCAATGCTTGCCTCAAATCATCAGCACTCTACTTCACCAAACACCAACCATGGCCATATCGCTACATTGCAATTTACTGCCATTAGTGAGATGGGTTGGAAGTGAAGGTTCTGTCTATCGGTGGTCGCCTCGAGTTTGTTAGGACATCAACACTCTGGCACGAAGCTAAAAAATTATCATTATCCACCAACATGCGAGTTCAACTGCAAAATGACTCGGCACTGCTATCATTTTCACATCAGTTGATCAAACTTGGCAATGGAAGAATTCCCGTAGACCCAAGCACTGGACTGATAACGTTCCCAAATGGATTTTGCCAGTTATTATATATATAAACTCAGTTCAAGAACTTGCAGACAAAGTCTTCCCAAACATTCAACAAAATGACCAAAACCATGAGTGGCTTTCTGAGAGCGATTCTGGCACCGAAAAATGACAGTATGAACAAGATCAACGGAAAAATCCTAAAAATTATTCCAAGAGACTCCACATCTTACAAATCGGTTGACACTGTCACAGACACGGCACAGACATTTACTGCTACAAGGCAAAAAAAAAAAAAAAAAATTCTATTGGCGGACGGCGTAACATTTCCAGTCACCCGGTATATACGGATTTTGTCATTGCGTAACGCAGTGACAAAACTGTTCGTGTGACATACTAATGATTCATTATCAGGATTTCAAGCCAGGATATTCCGGGTGTGCCACCACACAATTTGACCCTCAAAGTCGGAGCACCAATAATGCTTTTAAGAAATCTGGACACACCGAGACTCTGCAATGGCACCAGACTCTGCGTGAAGAAATTTCACAATTGCATCATTGAAGCAACGATTCTAATTGGATGTGCCAAAGGAGAAGACGTCTTCATTCCACGTATCCCAATTATCACTGAAGAAATGCCATTCACTTTCAATCGATTACGGTTCCCGATTCGTTTAGCTTTTGCCGTGACAATCAACAAAGCGCAAGGCCAGTCGTTAGCAGTGGCAGGTATCAACTTACTTGAGCCCTGTTTTTCACACGGACACCTTTTCGTCACCTGTTCACGTGTTGGTAATAGCAAAAATTTGTACATCTACACACCAGATGGACAAACAAAAATATTGTGTATCCACAAGCGATTGCCTGAAGATTTTAATTAAAATATTTAAAAATAAAAGTAATTTTTTTTACTTGATGCAGAAATTTTTTTCATTAAGATATAATTATTAAGCTATACATATATAAATTTTTTACGGGGCGGGCAACGTCGCCGGGTATCAGCTAGTCTTATATATAAATGTGAAAGTATGTATGTATGTATGTATGCTCTTTATACAAATCTACAGTTTTAGACCGATCGTCGCCAGATTTTGCATATATACCAAACAGGTCCGGGATTGAACCGTAGGTTACTTTAAAAGTTCGTCAGAGCTGGGCAAATGCCCGAAATGGGCAAAAAACTGTCGGGCAACAATGGTTTTGGGGCCTCAACAATCACTTTCGGAACGTTTACTTCGGTTACCGTGGTTTCCAACAATGCGTTTCAGACGGCAATATATGCCTTTACAATGGTTTGTCACACCCTTAATTCTGTTATTATAACAGTTTATTCATTTATAACGGTTTGCCACATTTCCAATCCTCCCAGTAATTGAAGAAAACCCGGGAAGCGCCGGGTATTTTTGCTTGCCTGTATACAGGGTGTCCTGTAAGTGCTAATGCGGCCTTTATCTCATCAACCGCCCATCGTAGAGATATAGTTTCAATTTAAAAAATGCTTAAAAGGCGTAGTGACGTATGACGTCACTAACAACAGAGAACAACAACTACGACGACAAAACCGAGAATAAAACGCCAGCTGATGAACTCAATGCTTGCCTCAAATCATCAACACTCTGGCACGAAGCTAAAAAATTATCATTATCCACCAACATGCGAGTTAACTGCAAAATTACTCAGCACTGCTATCATTTTCACATCGAACTTGGTCAAACTTGGCAATGGAAGAATTCCCGTAGACACAAGCACTGGACTGATAACGTTCCCTAATGGATTTTGCCAGTTCTTATATATATAAACTCGGTTCAAGAACTTGCAGACAAAGTCTTCCCAAACATTCAACAAAATCACCAAAACCATGAGTGGCTTTGTGAGAAAGCGATTCTATCATCGAAAAATTACAGTATGAACAAGATCAACGAAAAAATCCTAAAAATTATTCCGGGAGACTCCACATCTTACAAATCGGTTGACACTGTCACAGACACAGCGCAGACAGTTCTGTATCCTGCAGAATTTCTGAACTCTTTGGATATTCCGGGTGTGCCACCACACAACTTGACCCTCAAAGTCGGAGCCCCTATAATTTATAACGGTTTGCCATATTTCCAATCCTCCCAGTAATTGAAAAAAACCCGGGAAGCGCCGGGTATTTTTGCTTGCCTGTATACAGGGTGTCCTGTAAGTGCTAATGCGGCCTTTATCTCACCAACCGCCCATCGTAGAGATATAGTTTCAATTTAAAAAATGCATTTTAAGAAATTTGGAGACACCGATACTCTGCAATAGCAACAGACTCTGCGTGAAGAAATTGCACAATTACATCATCGAAGCAACGATTCTAACTGGATGTGCCAAAAGAAGACGTCTTCATTCCACGTACCCCAATTATCACTGAAGAAATGCCATTCACTTTCAAGCGATTACAGTTCCCGATTCGTTTAGCTTTTGCCATGACAATCAACAGAGCGCAAGGCCAGTTGTTAGTAGTGGCAGGTATCAACCTACTCGAGCCCTGTATTTCTCACGGACAGCTTTACGTCGCCTGTTCGCGTGTTGGTAATCCCAAAAATTTGTACATCTACACACCAGATGGGAAAACAAAAAATATTGCGTATCCACAAGCAATTTCCTCAAGTTTTTAATTAAAATATTTAAAAATAAAAGTAATTTTTTTCTTTCTTGATGCAGAAATTTTTTTGATTAAGAAATAATTAATAAGCTATACATATATAATTTTTTTTACAGGGCGGGCAACGTCGCCGGGTATCAGCTAGTCTTATATATAAATGTGAAAGTATTTATGTATGTATGCTCTTTATACAAATCTACAGTTTTAGACCGATCGTCGCCAGATTTTGCATATATACCAAACAGGACCGGGATTGAACCGTAGGCTACTTTAAAAGTTCGTCAGAGCTGGGAAAATGTCCGAAATGGGCGAAAAACTGTCGGGCAACAATGGTTTTGGGGCCTCAACAATTACATTCGGAACGTTTACTTTGGTTACCGTGGTTTCCAACAATGCGTTTCAGACGGCAATATATGCCTTTACAATGGTTTGTCACACCTTTAATTCTGTTATTATAATAGTTTATTCATTTATAACGGTTTGCCACATTTCCAATCCTCCCAGTAATTGAAGAAAACCCGGGAAGCGCCGGGTATTTTTGCTTGCCTGTATACAGGGTGTCCTGTAAGTGCTAATGCGGCCTTTATCTCATCAACCGCCATCGTAGAGATATAGTTTCAATTTAAAAAATGCTTAAAAGGCGTTTGAATAATATTCGCTGCACAAGCTGGACGTATGACGTCACTAACAACAGAGAACAACAACTACGACGACAAAACCGAGAATAAAAATGTTCAACGCCAGCTGATGAACTCAATGCTTGCCTCAAATCATCAACACACCGGCCCGAAGTTAAAAAATTATTATCATCCACCAACATGCGAGTTCAACTGAAAAATTACCCAGCACTGCTATCATTTTTACATCAGTTGATCAAACTTGGCAATTGAAGAATTCCCGTAGAGACCCAAGCACTGGACTGATTACGTTCCCAAATGGATTTTGCCAGTTATTAAATTCGGTTCAAGAACTTGCAGACAAAGCCTTCCCAAACATTCAACAAAAGCACTGAAACCATGAGTGACTGTGAGAGAGTGATTCTGGCACCGGAAAATGACAGTGTGAACAAGATCAACGAAAAAATCTTAAAAATTATTCCAGGAGACTCGACATCTTACAAATCGGTTGACACTGTCACAGACTCAGCGCAGACAGTTCTATATCTTGCAGAATTTCTGAACTCTTTGTATATTCCGGGTGTGCCACCACACAACTTGACCCTCAAAGTCGGAGCACCTATAATACTTTTAAGAAATTTGGAGACACCGAGACTCTGCAATGGCACCAGACTCTGCGTGAAGAAATTGCACAATTACATCCTTGAAGCAACGATTCTAACTTGGATGTGCCAAAGGGGAAGACGTCTTCATTCCACGTATCCCAATTATCACTGAAGAAATGCCATTCACTTTCAAGCGATTACAGTTCCCGATTCGTTTAGCTTTTGCCATGACAATCAACAAAGCGCAAAGCCAGTTGTTAGCAGTGGAAGGTATCAACATACTTGAGCCCTGTATTTCTCACGGACAGCTTTTCGTCACCTGTTCGCGTGTTGGTAATCCCAAAAATTTGTACATCTACACACCAGATGAAAAAACCACAGATATTGTGTATCCACAAGCGATTGCCTGAAGTCTTTAATTAAAATATTTAAAAATAAAAGTAATTTTTTCCTACTTGATTCAGAATTTTTTTTGATCAAGAAATAATTAGTAAGCTATACGTATATAAACTTTTTACGGGGCGGGCAACGTCGCCGAGTATCAGCTAGTCTTATATATAAATGTGAAAGTATGTATGTATGTATGTATGCTGTTTATACAAATCTACAGTTTTAGACCGATTTTCGCCAGATTTTGCATATATACCAAACAGGTCCGGGATTGAACCGTAGGCTACTTTAAAAGTTCGTCAGAGCTGGGCAAATGCCCGAAATGGGCAAAAAACTGTCGGGCAACAATGGTTTTGGGTCTCAACAATCACTTTCGGAACGTTTATTTTGGTTACCGTCAGGGGTTCATTCCAAAGTGTTCAGGGGGGGGGGGGGGGAGAGTTAAAATATATTTTGCGAACTCTGATTTCGTGTATTTTGTGGGTGAGGAGGCTGAGACCATTTACATGTTATTTTCATTCGATGTGGTGGTTAGCTGTAGTATATTTGTCAATTTCAAGGCACGAATGCGATTCAGTTTCCTATTCAAAATGCCGCTCCTCAGAGAGTAGGCAGGATACACGATATTCACGTGACATAAAAATTCATACATCCCCAATTTTTAGCTAAAAATACAGTATATGGAACAAACATTGTATTAACATGCAACTTCAATGGCACGCCAAGCACTTGTGAAAGATGTTATCCATTCGGACACTCGAAATCTTCGCATTTATCGTTTCCAATCATTCCTAAATACAGAGATTTTTGTCAGGAGAGGCACAGACTTGGTTTTGCCATCGCTCCCCGTCAATTCCAAAGCTTTATAACAAGGTTTCTTTCATTACGTTTCGAATTAAAAAAAAAGAAATTTGGAATTTTTCCTCTAAAATTGTTTTTTTCTCAAGTTTGGTAGTTGCCTACGCCAATTTCTTCAATTCTGGAACTGCCTGAAGTTAAGTGTTCAGAGTAAGTTACGGAATTTTTTCCAGGACTTCGGGGCATCGATTCAGCACCGATGGTATCCGCTGTGTGGTTATGTGGACATCGTGAGGGATTCGCATCACGAGGACCCGGGTTCAAATCCCACCGGTGGATCAGTGGTGGTTTGCTGAAGTTTGGTTTCTGTCATTTTCCAGCTTCAGACGCAAACGCGAGTCGATCTACCCATTGAAAAGTCCAGCAACATATCCTACAACCATAGCCGCAACTAAAAACAAAATTGACACTGTCACCCGTGCAAGTAGGTACCCGTTTTGGCACCCCTTCCTCGTAATTTTGAATGAATAAAAACAAACAAACTTGGTGCCCTTCCTGGTCCAGCAATCGGGCCACATTCCCTCCGCTTTACCCCCAGTTGAGTCCCCGCTTACAACTGTACGAATACTCTAACATGACACTTCACTCATAATTGGAAACATAAATCAAAGGAAAAGGCAATGTTCTCGGGAACTTGTTTTACTTACGTATGTTCTACCAGATTAAAAACTACACTACGATCTTCAAATACTGCAGCAAGGATCCTCGGCTGGAATCTTTGGCAGGCCCTCTTGAACCAGACTTCTCACGGGCCCCTCTAATATGAATTTATAGTAAAAAGAAAACTGTCCCGGGCCAATGACTGGAGCCCTGTCAGCCCCTCATTTTTTGGGGGGGGGCATGGAATTGTAGTGTTGCCCACACGATGGCGCTAGCGTATCTTCCCAGCTTGTATAATTATTAATCTATTTGTCTGCTGGTGGCATCACAACAGAAATCGGGAGTGAAAGGCGTCTGGCTCGGTTTGTTGATGGTTGATGATGTCCTACTCACCGACTCGCGTGTCTGTGTCTCACCGTGCACGAGCCACATTTCTCTCTACTAGCATTCCCGTTTATATTGTGTAAATATTATCCGTTGTAAATAAAGTGTAAATATGTAAACGAAATCATTTCATAGATTAACTAAAGAATAATCAATGAAGAAAATTGTAACCTTACATTGTTATAATTATTTTAATGAGGATAAGAACAAGAGCGGCAACATGTTCCATAACTGTCCCCGTTCTTTTAATGAAGATAGTAACGTCGTTTTTTTGTCGTGAGTGACGAGAAAGTAAACGGTCTTTTTTACGAAGAAATACAAAGAAACCAAAAAGACTTCCTTTCGTTTACACACAGCAAATAACACCCCCCTCCTCTTTATATTTTTTCCCCTCTAATTATAAAAATTAAACAATCTTTTTTTGGTTGCCTTGCATTCTGTGTTGTGTTGCCACTGGAAATGGTCAAACAAAACTGCTCTGGAGCAATCGTTCCAAGAAGAGAATAAAACGTATGCATTGGAACCTAAAAATCGAGCACAGTTATTTGTAATATCTGTTTGATAACACATACTCATGATTTGGCTTCGAGAAGAAAAAATTTCGAAGAATGAAAAAGTTAAGCGTACGCAGGGAGGGAGCATGGGGGGGGGGGGCTTGTGTTGCCCCTCCTCCAATCCAACACCAAAATAAAAAAAAAATATATTTTCGTTAGGAAAAATAGAATTTCGAAAGAAAATACTTTCATGTGCTGTTTTTATCAATTTCTGTTAACTCGAATACTTTTTGAAGATTGGTAACTCAAAATTTATCCGAAAGAAATTATTTGTACGAAGGTTTTTAACAACTGGCTGCAGCGAAGATATATTTTGGAAAGAGAGAAAAGTCAACTGCCCCTGCAGGGAATCGAACCCACGTCCTTTAACTTTCCGGGTGAACGCCCTAGACCGCTAGATTACAGAGGCACCGAATCTCTCAATCTTTCCTTGGAGCTAGTGTTCACTGAAAGGGACCGTACATGGACGGCCGGACCAGACTCAGGCCAAGCTCACTGTAGTCTAGTGGTCTAGGGCGTTCACCCGGAAAGTGAAAGGATGTGGGTTCGATTCCCCGCAGGGGCAGTTGAATTTTCTCTCCTTCCAAAATATACCTTCGCAACAGCCAGTTGTTAAAAACCTTCGTATGGTAGCGGAGAGTGACGTCATCCTTGTATAGAAATTATTTGTGCTCCCCCCCCACACACACACATAAAAAGGTCGATCCTGTGTACGCCCTGCTATGAAGCAGTGTTTTTTAGTAGTGGTTTTCTAGTTTCAAGGTGCAAAATGCGGTTCGGTCTCCCATATTTGAAAAAAGTCTCCCCTCAGATAGCAGGCAGACCCGCAATACAGTATTGACATGACATGAAAATTCAAGCATTTCCATCTTCACTTTAGAAAATGGAAGCCAGCATTAACGCGAAACAAGCGCAACTCGACCACATAAATACGTTAGGGTTAGGGCCACACATACACTCAGAACACACATTCCTGCACGTGCCGATTCGTTAGAAATTCAGTAGAGGAATTAGCAACATCATTTCTGTGGCATAAGACAGTGCTTACAACCGATGCACCTGCCTGTTCCAGTCGATCTAGGTCCAGGTATCTTCAACCTTCCAGACATCGAGGCCCAAATTACAATTTCCCATGGGCTCTAAGGAAGTGGTGAAAGGATTGGGAAAAGCCTAGGAAGTTTCCTTGAAATTGCAGTGGAACCCCGTTTGTAAGACTTTCAGGAAATTGAGTAAAAACGTCGTATAAATGACAAAAACGCACAACTGGAACACATTGGGAAAAAATCCCCCCCAACACATACAAAATATTCATTGTAGCTTTAATTATTTCGTGAAAAAAAATGATTTCAATTATTCTTTAGGGCAGAGGTGAGTATTATTTCATGTCCGTGGGCCAGATATGCGCTATTTATGCTACTGGCGGGCAGGAAACGTGGATATATAGGGTGAAAATATTGATATGGCCTGTATTTTTTACGAGATATTCCCATTATTTTGGCCGTCTCCACTTTTTTATAAAATGTCCCGTTTTCTCTCTTAGTTTCAACGAGGCTCTAACTCGAATTTTAAAAATCTATGTATATAAAATTGATTTTCTGTCTGTGTGTCTGTGTGTGTGTATGTATGTTCTCTATACAAATCTACAATTTTGGATCGATCGTCGTCACATTTTGCATATATACCAAATGGGACCCAACTTGAACGATAGGCTACTTTAAAATTTCGTCAGAGCAGGGCAAGTGCCCCAAATGGGCAAAAAACTGTCGGGCAACAATGGTTTCTCGGCCTCAACAATCACTTTCCGAACGTTTACTTTGGTTATCATGGTTCCTTAGCAATGCGTTTCAGACGTGAAAGACGTTTCAGACGCCTTTACAATGGTTTGCCGCGTCTTTTACGCTACCAGTGTATATGTATAACAGTTTATGCCTTTATAACGGTTTGCCACTTTTTTAAATAGTCGTCAGAACCATAATCAGCATCCCTTTGAAGGTCAGGCAAAGGATGATCCCCATAGATATCAGTGTTAAAATTGCAGACTTTACTGCATAAATGCGGAAATTTACTGGGAGTTTCCTGCCACATCAATGATTTTAAAAATTGCATTGAATTCTCGATTTTTGAAACATTGAGTTCGCTTTGAGAGATATACGAAGCCCAAGAGATTAAATATGAAGTAATTAGCAGGATCTACTTTTGAGTTGGATATCCATGTAATAACATTGATTTCAACTTTTTATTTATATCTTCTCATGCATGAAAATTAATGTCTCCGTATTGTCTTTTAATATTGAACTGCATAAATTCACATATAGTTTAGGTTGTTTTAAAATTAATTATGGGCCCGTAAAAAGTACATCGGAAAAATTCCACAGCTTTAATTAAGCATTTTTGGAAGCTGAAACTGGCAGATGGATAACTTGAAGTTCGGGGGGGGGGGGTCGAAATACTGAGCGAGCCTTAAAAAAGGGGGAAAAATATATATATTCATTTCTACGTTTCTTTAAATCTAGATTTGTTTATTTCATGAAGTCGCGCAGGAAGTCGCCATATTGGTTAATTTAGACACGGTTTGCATGTCCCTCAAAGAAAGAGGGAGATATCACGTGATCCAAAAAGCATCATTCAAGAAAACCCGGGCAGCGCCGGATATTATATCTAGTCGAGAATAAAGAGGATTTTTATGACTGTATAAATTACGTTTTATGATAAAAAATTATGACCTTATCACAACTAACTACAGTCATATAAATATATTTCATCTCACATATTTGTGAAACATATTTAGTTTTTTATGGTGAATTACAGTTTTACCCACATCGTGACTTTCAGTAACCTTATATTTCCCGTCGTTGGCAATCGTTTTGCAGTTTTAGCTGTAATTGACAAATCTACTTGCCTTTGATTGCTTTTTGGCTGTAATTGAGAACTCTATCGCATTTGACAATTTCTCTTTGGCGATAATTGGCGATGTCACGTATGGACCCAGATTTCCCACATTTTTATGTAAATATTGTCAGTCTTGGTATTTATCGTATTGTGTAAGTTCGAGCGTCGAGCAAACATGACTTTACGGTCGGGGAGCCCAAAGGTAAGTGAGTGCAATATGTCCATACTAAGCTCCAGTGATTTCTGTTAATTGAGGCCTGTATTATAAATTCTGAATAACAGATAAAAAAATACGCTGAAAAGTTGTTAAAAGAAGAAGAAAAAAAATGATCCACGGTACACAATAATCTCAATAGAAATTATGAAAAAATAGATTTTTTTAAAAGTCTACCTGCTTGCCATATTTACCAACAGGTGAAGAAAATATGACCAGCAAAGTGTCCTCAGCGTACAATGTTCAACAAATGAACAGACATTTATACGAGATCTCATTTATTTAAAAAAGTTGTTCAACTAAGAAAACTTAACTAAGATACCAACATGGCAGACAGAAATTTATGCACATTTAAATTACAATGAATGCAGTTGAAAAAACAATAAAAACTGCACATGTCATGGTTAACGAACTGAAGTTGTGGAAGAATTGAACCAGAGAAGAAATACAAATGTATCGTAAGAACATAATAGCGTGATTTTCCGAATGACACTCTATCGGCACAATGGGGTGAAAACGATGCATCACTCAAGCAAAAAAAAAAAAATGTAGGTCGTGTGTCCAAAAAAATACCTATACAACATGAGTGCTCCAAATTTCAAATTCCTTTCAAAAAAAAAAAAAAAAAACACATTGAAGGACCGGACACACCCCGCTTCCCATCTCAAGGGGAAAAAAATACAACAAAAATTGGCCATTTTACCATCAGAAACCCTACTATTTTTTGAGGCAGAGATGTATGGGGGGGGGGGGACATGGAGGGGCAATGCTTTCCCCCAAGACGATAAAAAATGAAAATAAATTGAAATGTCAAAATAAAATGCCAGTTTCTATAGCTCTAAAAATCGTGGGTTCTGGCAAGAGCCCCGTTTGCCCATGCGACAATCAGGCACTGATACGATGTTCCAAGTGCCATTCAGCCATGATCAGCTGCTTTAGGGGTTTTCGAAAACTCTTGTCAAAAATGTGTTTTTCGATTTGGCAAAAAAATTTAAAGTTCTGAGGGGGAATAGTGATTTTGCCAAATGCAAAAAAATAGACCGTTGAAGGATAGCATTTGTCGTTGCTCCTGGAACTTGTTCAATAACTGGCTAGTAGCGAATCAAACAGTACCATTTTAAAGTAACACCACTGAATCATGTTGTAGGATTTCAGTAGTAAGCATAACTCCGACTTAATGGCAACACATTCACCCACGCACGCATACACATACAACACGTATCAGCATGCGCCAATTCTTTAGAATTTCCCCAGAGGAATGTTTACGATGTGCATGTACGGTTGCGCAGTAGTAGTAGTAGGAATGGGGTCGGGTGGTTATCATGCTGACAGTGTTCGGTCACTCAGTATAGTTTTTCAACAGTAAACAACAGTGAGGAAACACCTTTTTTTCTCGCTCTAATAACTGAGAAAGTAAAAAACAAAGAATCATTTTTAAGTGCGTTCAGAATTACATGCGTTGCTGAGAGACAACAAACACTTAACAGGTTATAAAAGCTCTATTCCCTAATCATGCTTTGGCCATTCCAGTATTGAGGTTCCTATTCACATAGGCTGGACTTTTCATCAATATCAATAGAGACTCTTTTTAAGGTGAATACTCGGTTAGGGTATGAGATGTGCTGGTGCAATTCCATCTGACAGCATTAAGAATACTTGGATCGCCGCTGAGTCTGGCCAAGTACTGTCCTCAGCTCCCCAGCTTAGTATTCTCACACAAATGACTGACAAAATTATATTTAATTCCCCCCCCCTTCCAGTGGTAGAATTTTTTTAACAGAAAGCCTTCGGGGGATTCCCTGAGCACATTTTTTTAAGACATTAACGTATTAGCTCTTCTTGACCCTGCAATCGTGTGGGCATCTTGATTTGCTCACTTTGTGTGAGGATCTAGGTTCGATCTCCACGGACGGCACAGTGATGGTCTGCTGAAGTTGGTTTTCTGTGGTTTTTTTCAAATTCAAGGAGCAAATGAGTGCCTTACATAAACACGAAAATTCAAGCATCTGCTAGTGAGATTCTTCTATGGGAAGTGAAACTGGAAGATGTCGAATGGGAAGTGAAAGATGGAAATTTAGAAATTGTATTATAATGCACAGTAATATTGACTACGCAAGAATACAATTTTCATTTTCAAATAAATGTATCATGTAAAATTTTTTTTTATTCGTGACTACATTTTCATTCACCGCAAATGTGATACAGCACTTCATCAGTACCAAAGCTGTTTATAAGCAATAATGAGTGATTTCACTGAAATTGGCAATTTCCCGTGTTTATGATACAAATTTCTCGGAAAATTATGGTCACTTCAATAGTAATGAAATTTCAACTGTTTAGGTAGTATTTGATTGCATCCGTTCATATATTTTTTATACTTGAAAGGTCTTGGAAACATCAACCTCGGTTGTAACGACACATCGCTTATAACGACAAAATTTCACAGAATATTTTTAACCAGATCCTATTTCAACCATGTCCCACCCAGCTTGTTGCAAGACAATATGAAAGAGAGAGTTTGAAAAGCGGCTCTGGAAGAACAAGCTGCAACATCCATTTCAAAAATGCCAACGTGTGCTCACCCAATAGCTAATGAATGCCATGTACTGAAGGAGAAAGGGAGGGAGGTGTTATATCTCTTCCATTCATAAGTAAAGAAAATAGGATGGAAACAATGTTCAATGCCGATTCCTATGGCGAAATCACCTCTGGGGGGGGGGGGGGACACTCTCGAAAGAAAAAACCTTCTGAGGGTAAAAAGGCTATAAAAGCTTCAAGAAATACCAATGAATGTAACTAAAGACGAGGTTCTTGGCTAAAGAAAACCTCGCCATACTCCAAGCAAAGGCCTCAGAGCAACAGAACTGACAAGACTGTGGGGAAAAATTCATCATAAGCGAAGGAAAAGACAGATCGTTATTTGTTATTTTTTATATAGGTTTTGTTTTAGTTTGGAAACATCGTGGTGGCCGGTTTTTCTTTTAACAGTATAGTGGAGCCATCTATTGTTAAAATTGGGAAAAGTTACGTTGTCACGGGTACGCAAGCAGACGTTCCCCTTTCTCAGTTTTCAAATCTGATAACCCAAATTGGAATACAATTCCGAATTTTGGCACTAGAACTGACTGCATTGCATTGTTATAGCCGTTCTGTTAGACAGTAACGAAAGTATCAGGAATTATAAGGCTTTTCAAAGCTCCAAAGCGTCAATCATTAATTTGAAGCACCAAAAAAAATTACACGCGTAAAGAACGGACCTTTAAACAAAAAATAAAATAAAGCACGTTTCTATTTGAAACCGTATACGAAACAAATACTAGATGAATACATCCGATAATAAATAATGATTATCGCAAGATGAATACTTCGTTAGCGCAAAATATTAATATAAGCAATAAATGTTACAATTATTCGGGAGAAAAAAAATCCATCTCCAAAATGACTAGATATTCAATTAACGACAGTTGTATCCGCAATGTACAAGATCAAGAGGTTAATAATTAGTGTGCTACGGAAAGAGGACAATGCACGAAAAAAAAAGGAACGCGATGAATAATTCTACAGTAATTATCGGAATAGAATTCTTTGTATAAATCGAGATAAAACCGAGAAAATTTGGTTCCAAGAAATCGGGATTGTTTTTGTTGACACGTGGTGTTGTTGCTGTAATATTAGAGGATATCCAGTAGAATCGGAGATTAAGAACTCTCTCAAAAGAATGTGAATGACAATAATTAATACATTGCAAGACTCGGTGAATATTTATGGCATTATTAAATGGAGTGATCACCAGGGTTCGGATTTTTACGACCTAAAAACTGGTAGAAAATGCTCTATAAAAAATGCATTTATGCCATAAAAAACTGAAAATATGTCCTATGAAGTAAAAAAAAAGCCCTAAAAAATTTTAGTTTTATATTTCCCGGTAGAGCATTAATTTTAGCAAAAAAAAAAAGGAGAATGAGAACAGTATAACCTCTCTTTTGCGGACACTCGCGGGATTAAAAAAAATTGGCCGTAAAAGAGGGGTGACCGCATCAGACGGGGTTCTTGTTGAATACTGTGTAAAATACAGTATTAACAATAACTGAAATGCTTCTTTGTTTGCAAACGAACAAAATTCTGACAATATAAGATGCGTTTAAAGTCACGAAAGTGCCTTCTGCAGTTTCTCTCGAGCGTTTTCTTGTAGAATCGGGTCGGTAACATCTTGCTTTTTGCTGAAACAAATCGACAATACTGTCGATGTGTGTTAACCAAAAGATCAAAATATAATAATTTATTTACATCAAAATCGATCCCAATGAATCTAGAACTGTCATATTTGCGAGGAATGTCCACAATCCTCTAGCTTTGCTTCTTAAATTTTTATAAAGAGACGAAGAATCTCAGGGCAATCATTTCAACTTTTTCCGGGGGGGGGGGGGGCAAACTTTTTTTCAGGGGGGAGGCAAAGCACATGTACTCAATATATGTATATATACAGTATATACCATTTTTAGTGTATTTTCGAAAGCCAGGGAGCCCCTCCCCCGCCCCCCCTAAATGACGGGCCTGCGAAGAATGCTGCTTGTCAGCTGTGAATCTTGAAATGTTACCATCCTATCATATCGGGCTCCACATCCACACTAGCTAGAATCAATATGCAGTAATGAAGACCCGCTCACTTGTTCACTAGGTCACTCATTATATCACTCATTAACCAGGTCACTCATTTCACAGGTCACTTACTCGCAATGCCACTTACGATGTTACTCGATTACTCGCCTCAGTAGGGCACTTAATAACTCGGTCTCTCATTTACTCCACAGGTCACCCCTTCCTCACCAGGTCGCTCACTTACTTCCTAGAACCATAAAGTATTAATCAAATTTAATCATATAGCATAAAAATTGTGTGTTTTATTTATAAAATTCACCAACAACAACTCACCGCCATGCAATTCACCGATAGGAAAATTCACTACTAGGAAAATTCATCGACCAAAAATTCTCAGAAAGGAAAATTCATCTCTGGGGGAATTCACTGACAACAGTTCGACATGAGTGAGTGCACAAGTGAATGAATGATCGAGGGAGTGAGTGAGTGAACGAATGAAATGGATCGTAGAAATCTACTTACAGACGCGGATTCTTGGGCAATGGGTCACGACTCGAACTTGATTTCAAGGACCTTCCAAGCAGGGCCGGAAATAAGGAGGTGGGTCTGATGCCTCAGGCACTTGCCCTAGGTGGCGAAATCGTCCTTTAACTTCTCTTTCAATATTACAAGGGGGTGCTAAAATGCGCACTTTCTCGGTTGACCAAACATCTGATGGCGGCCCTGCTTCCGCGATTGGTCATACAAATTCACTAACAGCTAAGGATTCTCGAACTGTTGGTCATGACCCAAACGTGATTCGTAGGGGTTTCTGAAATAGATCATATAAATCCACTTACAGATAGGGATTCTTGAGCTACGGGCCACGACCCAAACTTGATTCGCAGCGGCATCCTAGATGAGTCGTACAAATCTACTCATGGTCTAGTTAAAAATGCAGTTATTGCGTCACTGGTTTCACTAACTTCAAAAAACAGTCCCATGGGTGGCGAAGCTGATTTTGTTGTTCATTTTGGGCCGCGACTGAAAAAGGTTAACAACCACTGCCTTAGCGCCTCTGTATTTTTTTTCCATTTAATATCCCGCTTTCAAGCGGTGTTTGTAAATTTGTTTACTTGGCATGAATTGTATTCCTACTGTGAAGCCCATTCTACCGTAACAACGTTTCGAGTCCGAAATCAAAACTCAGTAGCATTTCAATGGGTCCAAATCAGAAAGAAGGCAATAAACACTTATTCAATTTAAAAACAATTAAATTTTTAGGTACTCTTTCGTCATTAATTCTGAATTTTGAATAATTCGGAACTCATTTCTCTCATTAATTCCCAAATTTATTTCTCTCGTTAGTTCTGAATTTTTAATAATTCTGAAATTACTTCTCACATTTAAAGCTTAATTTTCAATAATTCTGAAATTATTTCCCCTCAATAACTCTGAAATCAATTCTCTCACAATTCTGTGAAACTATTTCCCTTAATAATTTTGTACTTATTTCCCTTAATAATTTTGAACTTATTTCCCTCAATAATTATGAAATCCTTTCTCACATTTATTTCTTGATTTTTAATAATTTTTAAGTTATTTCTCCCATTAATTCCAATTCTTCAATGATTCTGAAGTTCTGATAGTTTTCAATAATTCTCTCGTTAATTCTGAGCTTATTTCGCTCGTAAGTTTTGAGACTATTTCTCTCATAATTTTTGTAATTATTAGTATCATAACTTCTGAAATTATTTCTCAAGTTTCCTTAATTCAGGGAAGTTTTCTAAATTCTGAGAAATTTTCTTAATTCTGAAGTCATTCTTTTTTTTTAATAGTTCTCAGAATTCTCATAAATTCTGAATTTCCAATAGTTCTGAAATTATTTCTCTCATTAATTGAAAATTTTCGATAAATCTGAAATTATTTCATACATCACTCTGAATTTTCATGAAACTATACACACACAATTTTAGATGTTGTTTCCCCCCCCCCCTTTCGCAATTTTGAAAACTGGGTCTTGAGGGGCGAAAGAGATATTTCGGATCCTGGAAACCATTGAGACGTCTTTGACAAAAACCATCTAATTTCTAAAACTATAAAAATCTAAAGAAGAACCCTTGGTTCCCATTCTTCTTAGCGAACATCTTTAGAAAAACCTCTTGAGAATTTCAAACAGTCGAAAATATTTCCAGAATTATATTAGAGTTATTATGCGCATCAGGCATTAAAATTATCCAGTAATTCTTGGCATTCGGAGAATCGTGGTTTATTTTCCTTTTTTCCCCCATATTCTCATAAACTGGAAAATTTCCAAAACTTCTAAATAAGAACATTCATTTCAGGAGAAACATTCGTGTCTGTATATAGTGGCATCTCAAATGTGTGGGTTTTTAGAAATAAGATTATTGAGAAAAGAGAGAGAGAGATAGAGCTAGTATTGTGCGTTTTCTCTCTTTGTGTGGTTTATCTCGTATTATTTTGGAATGGTTTCAACTCCTTATACTGTATACAAGTGGCTCTTTTTCCCCCCAGTTTTTCATGGTCTAGGATTAAGGTTATTATGTGCTTTGATGAAATTATTATCTCTGGCTAGATCCCAAGATCATGTTGATATTTCATGACACATGGAAACAATTTCTGGAATTTTTCGGGAAACCTCGATTTATTCCGTCAAGTTAATACTTCTTGTAAAGAACTTACGAGACGCTTTCGTGAAATGAGTTTGTCGCTTATTATAAGCATCCAAAAAAAATTCATTTTTATTTCCAACCAGCAAAAATACCCGATGATGCCCAAGTTTTCTCCTGGAGAGAATGAGAGGACTGGCAAAACATTGTAGACGGATAAACATGTCTGAAACACATTGATTGAGATCCACGGTAAATCAAACATTTCAAAAGTCATTGTTGTGGCCCAAGAACCATTGTTGCCCAACAGCTTTTTTGCGAATTTTGTGCACTTTCCTAGCCCTGGTGAACTTTAAAACAAGCCGGTAGGGTGCAACTTCAAGTCGTGTCTTCTTCGGTAAATAACCAAAATTTGCGGAGATCGGTCTTAAATTCTCATTTGGTATGGAAAACATTTATTTATGTACAGGGTGTTCCATAAATTAGAAAATAGTTTAAAAATTGATAAAAATTGAAGAAATTGGTATATTGAATGTTTGGGTTGCGAAAACATTATTTCCACAAAGGGGGATTTAAAAAAAAAACAATTTAGTTCACATTTTTGCCGATATAGGGCTAGAGAAACCAGTCCGGAAGGACCTGAACCATTCTTCAAACTCTTCCGTGTCCAAAACATTCGTAAAGTTTCAGCCAGTGATTCGTGGCGGAGATAAAACAACTTCACCGATAGTGATCTATCTACCAATGCCAACATCACAATGTTTTCCGTATGTAAGCGACAGTAACAGGAAAACTCAGGAATGAGCTGTTAATCGTATACCCTTCATTTTATGGGATTGATTGGCATAGTTCCAGTGATTTTCCTTTCACGCAGTGCCTTCTATTAGACAAAAATCTGAACTACATTTTTTTAACCAAAATAATCACCTTTCGTGAGAATAAATTTTTCGAAAAAATCACATACAAGAGTATACCAATTCCTTAAATTTTTATGAACTTTTAATATATTTATGGATTTATGGGACACCCTGTACATTGCACCAGTGTTCCTTAACTTTTTTATACTTGCGGACCGATGAAATTAAGTGAACAATTTCGCGGACCGACAGGAGAACCGATTTTCAAGTGCAAGAAAAAAAATAATGATTAGGGGAAAAACCTGACTTTTTTCCCATACATTTACGAAACAAAGTTCAGCTGAGACTCGTGTTGCCACCTTGCAAATAAAAACAAAACTATCTGTTTTGTTAACAACCTGTTAGTTAAAACTAACGACATAGAATATTTTGTTACATATATTTTCATTTCTTGTAGATGGCAGCAGTGCTTCCACTGTAAAAAATAATATCCTCTTTTATTATAAGCGGTGGGGAAAAGAGTTGGACTAATGCTGCCACCTATCAAATAAATACAAAACTATATTTACAATTCTGAAAGTAAAATTGGTTTATCGTTTGAAACCGGTGCAACGTTAAAATGAACAACATACGGATGATATAAAAAATTCTTTATTTTAATAACAACAGTGTAACTTTTTACCAGTTACTGTTTTTGTGTTTGTCGTAGAATGTGAGCGAGAGAAGCATCGTTAAGCTGAAACTGCTGCCATCTACCCAGTAGAAACGAGAAACTGTTTGTTATAATTCTTAAAATACAACTAGCTTTGTATTTTAGTTGGAAATGAATATATGGTTGTAATACGGAAAGCTGTTCATATTTATTCTGCACATCGGTGCAAATTTTATGCTTCATATAATATCGGTCAATATATTTTCTATCTCTTTCGCAGAATTCAGCAATTCGTTCTTGTTGTGCCGAATTACAATTTTTTAGTAGTAGTGTAAGATCCACTGCTTCTTCGTGAAAATGTTTTTTTATTTCCGTCGTTTCTGTGATATGAAGCGCTGCATTCGTTCGATTTCTCTGTTTGGTTTTCATTACTAACATGACGGAACAAATTTTTTTTTTTTTTGACATTTATAGAAACTTCAGAAGCATCCTTCTCATCCCACAACAATGCAACACGCCAATCATGTAGAGCTGTGGTTACCAACCTTTTTTAGGCCATGCCTTACCAAAGCCTATCCGAAATACTGATGTCCCCACTGTCGGGGCCGTAACTAGAACTTTTGTCAGGAGGGATACCCCCCCCCCCCCCCCCAGTGAAAATTCATAATGTCAGGACAAAGTTTTTTTTTTGTTATAACGTTTCTGCTTTACATCCTTAAATTTTGCAAACTGGGGGTTTTGCCGACCACTTCCTTTGTTCTGTCTCTTTCCTCCATTTCTTGTAATTCTTTTTACTCAAAAAGTGGCCTTGTTCACGTTGAGAGAGCCAAAAAGTCATTTACTTCAAAAAAGGCAACGGCTGTTAACCATGGGTCTTTGGAAAGACTTCAGGGATACTTCTTTATTCAGATAAGATAACAATGAACATTGTTTTTACATTGCTACTTACAGAATATTATTTTGTAAAGGGGTCCGTGGCTTGCATATTTCTTCTTTTTATTGGCACGGACTTCACCTCGCTGCCACAAATTGGCTGTTGAATACAAAACGCCAAGCACCCCCAAAGAAAACACTGACAGAAAAACTAAAAGAGAGAAGTCATCACAAAAAAGAAATTGAGGAAGTCAAGAAATTGCAATCAGAAATCAAGAGAAAGGCTACTAATGTCTCTACTTCAGCGCCTCACGCCACAGGTGCGTGAAATCAGGAAGGCAGTCTGCAGTGGTGTAGATCAGTGATTCCCAACGTGGGCGTTAACTCCTCCTTGGGGGCGATGGAAAGTTCTGGGGGCGGCGGTAGAAGCTACGGGATACCATATGATCCTATGGGTTAGATTGCGTTAGGGAGCGATGGGAGAAAAAAATTTCTGGAGAAGGGGGCGATGGGGGACAAAAAAGGTTGGGAAACTATGGTGTAGATGGTAGCTAGACTATTACTAGTGTGTTTTACATTTGACTGGTGACTGCGTAGAACGGATATAAAAAGTAGCTCAGCAAAGAGTTAAGGTGTGTTTTAGGTTTGAAATTGCCGAAGAATACAATAAATTTATTTTAAGATGTCTAGATTTTGGAAAGTATTTCGTGATCCTTCTAGCTCATTTATGTGGCTCTCCAGGAAGTAGGAGGGCGGTCGCGACTCACAGTTTGGGAACCACTGCTTCACGAAATTTCTGAAGAATCGGTAGAATTCCAGTGCGCTGGAATTTGTGTTCTGAGTGTGCGTTTGTAGGGTGGCCCCCAATGTATTTATGTTGTCAGAGCTATGTTTGCTTCGTGTTCTGGTGGTACTGCCATCTGTCTTCCATATTTGGAAGTAAAGGCGGTAAATGCTTCGATCTTCATGTTATCTACGCATCATGTTGAAAATCTCAGCGGAGAGACTTTTTCAAGAGGGAGAGCGGTTCGAGTTCACGCCTCGAATTTAGAAAACCACAGAATATTAACTTAAGTCGACCACCACCACTGTGCTGTCTCTGAGACTGGAACCTGGATACTCACGATGAGAGTCCAGCATGATGCGCATATAACCGGACTGCGGCTTTGAAGTCGGAGAAAAGTTGGGAAAGAACAGCGTAAAAATGAGGGAAAGAAGCCTTGTCTGTTAATTTTTGCTATTCTTTACTCAAATTTTTGAATTCGGATATCTTTGCTAATATTTCTCTTAGAAACATGGGAATATATTTTTTTTTGGCCTCAGCAGAAACCGGACAACAACTTTCTAATTGGAAGTTAGAGAACAGGTGGACCATTTAAAAGTTTAGATTTTTTATTCTCTGATTCTCTGTGTGATTTTTCAACACATTTTAAGCATTTTCTAAATTCGAACAATTCCTTTACGACAAACGAATGAGGAGATAAAGGTGGCATACAGTACACCATGTATAACTATGCAAAAGAAACGAGTCAATTCGTTTTTCATTGAAGTTCATGGACTCTTTGAAATCTCATCGAGGACTCCCAAGGGATCTGTGGACCCTTGGTTAAGAACCACTGTTCAAGTTTATACTGTTCTAGATGCGCATGAGAGAAATCTCTGTAGCAGGATAATTCTTCACATTTTCATAAACTACAAATCATGATTGATGTCAGAGTAATGGGAGATATCGCCTGAGCTCTTCCCTCCAGAACACCAGCGAATGATGATGATCTCTGTGCTTAATCGTATAAGTGCATATTTAAAGAAAAAAAACATTGGTCTAGAAGTGTCAATGCAAATGTGTGTACTTGCGGCCTACGCACAAAAGAGAAGCTGACAGGACTACAGCTTGAAGGGCCCGGAGATGGTCAACTTTGTTTTTAATTTGTTACACTGTAACTTTAGAAAAGAAATGATGTGGGATAACTAACAATCCTGGCCTAGAGGGAACCTTCTCTAAGATATGGAAGCTCCTTCAAATGTGCGTATTAGGGCTAGAGTTGTGGCTACTCTGCTCCTGTAATCAAAAATCAGTTATCAATGAGCGATAGTTTTCTTTATAAACGGGGTCCCGTGATAAATGCATATAAGGTATGCCTGACTTTAAGAAGTAATTAATCTGTAAGTAATCTGAAGTTTTTCTGATTACTTACCGAATAAAATTAATTAAAATTGATTATATATACATATATGAATATTGTTAAACTGAAAACAAATTAATTATGTGAATTGGAAATTGAAAATTTCAAAACTCTAGAATGAAAAAATTTAAGAATTCAAAAATGAGAAGAGTTGAGAGAATGTCTAGGGCTCTCATCAGGGGGGAACACCCCGACATTGGCTTAACACAGAACGTTTCAGAGAGCATCCCTGGACCTACAAAGCCTAATAGAAGCTCGATCCCCGACGTTTGGCTTTGGAGGCCAAGGGATGCTCTCAGAAACGTTCTGTGTTATGCCAATATCAGGGTATTCCCCCAGACATTGGCTCGACTTGTTTCATTTTTTGAATTCTTCGATTTTTTTTCATTCTGAAGTTTTGAAATTTTCAATTTCCAATTCACATAATTAATTTGTTTTCAGTTTAACAATGATTTTCACTACACTGCATATTACAGCTGCTTATGGAGCTGGTATTGGTAAGTTTCGACAAAAATGAATTTTTCATAATGTACGTTTTTTCATATGTGTATATACTATATAAATATTTAAAAATTAACCATTCAACTGAAGAACTTATTTTGCATAAGTTATGTTTATGGTTTTTTTTAGTTTCAATTATTTTGAAAACTCAGTATTTCTGAAAATATTTGTATTTTGAGGACTGATTGATTACACAATAAAAAAAAATTGTATTTTTTTTTCAAATGAATATTAATAAATTCAAAAAAATGATAAAGACGATGAAATTTGTATTGATGTAGAGAGAGTGAAGGTAAATAAAGGAATTATTGTGTGGGAGAGAGAGATGGGTAGGGCCAGCATAACGAAGGGGGCCGGAAATTCAGTAAAAAAATGCCGTTTTGAGGTAAAACGTTGGATTGAATTGCCGATAACAAGATGAAATGAAATTTTTAAGTTAGAGCAAAATTTGAACTAAAAAAAAATATATATAATTTATATAATTCGTTAAAATCTTCAATGATTAGGAGCCCCTGTTTGACTTGGCGCCCAAACATCCATGGAAGTTTTGAAGTTTTTACTTTTATATTACAAATGTTACAAAATAGAATAGAGTATAGAAGAAGCATGAAAAGTTGACTAAGAAAACAAGAATGAATTAAAATATTTAACGATTAGAGGTTCCTGTTTGATTCGTGGTTGAAACATTTATGGCCCCCCCCCCCTTTTCAACGTCTTAATTCTGTAAAAACAGAAAGTATTTTCTCAGTAAAACACAAAATAAAATGAAGTGTTTATTTTTAGGGAATCGGAATAAATTGTTTTAATGACCGACGAGAGAGGGCTCCCGATTATAATTATGTCTCTAATATCTTAGGGGCTTTCTTCCACTCCTTTCCTCTGTAAATTACCAATAACAAAATAAGATATAGTATTGAAGAAAGAAAAAAAAAATATAATAATGGAAAATAATTAAAATCTTCAAAGCCTGAGAGCCTTTTTTCAAGTTAGGGCCCCAAATCTACTCAATTTCTTGTGTTTTTTAAAAATGTTTTTCTGTCTTAAGACATTGAAAATGAAATGTGTATAGCAAAAAAAAAAAAAAAATGAAGTGTTAAAAAAATTAGAATTAATCAAATTTCCTATCAGAAAACATAAATGAAGTGGTGAAGAAGAAAAACATATTAATTTGTTAATAAAAACATAGAATGAACAAATTAATCAACGATTAAGGGTTTCTATTTTCCTTGAGGCCCAAATATCTTTGAGACCCCATTTTACAACTTATTTATTATGCATTTCCGTGGTAAGACGCTGAATCTAATTGCCAAAAACAAGTAAAAATGGAGCTTTAAGAACAAAAACAAAATGCTGACAAATGGAAAGGAGTGGGTAGAAATCTTCAATGATTCAGAGCCCGCTTTGACTTGGAGCCAGACATCTTTAGGGCTGTTTTGCCCAACTTCTCACTTCCATAAAACATTGAATAGAATAACAAATATGAAGTAATGGAGAAAAAAACAAATCATAAATGAAAACAAATCAGGACAAACTGAAATCTTCAGTAATTCAGGACTTGACCTCGGGCCACTTTCGCCGAACCGTCAAGACACCATCAGGTAGGAGATCAAAAAGTCATGGCGTATTCAGAGGTGGAGAAAGAGTCGCGCGCGCGCGCGTGTTTGTGCTTCTGTTAGGAAAATTCAGAACAAATAAAGTTTCAATGACCTACAAGATGCCCTCCATTAGGTTTGTGCCTCTAATACGGGGAACCTTCAACCTTTTTCTTTGGTCGCGAGCACTACTTGTGCCGTCAGTCAGCAAACGAAGAGCACCCTTGCGGCAAACTTTGATATAAGTATACATCAAATCTGTATAATTGTAAAATCCTTGGATGAAGTTTTCGCAGGGTGTTTAATTGATTAAGTGCTCGTGAGCACAAAATCTTACATGAGCATTGAGCACTCTTGATGATTCCGGGAGCACCGTGGTGCTCGCGAGCAACGGGTTGAAGATGACTGCTCTAATATCTCGGGGGACGTTTTTTTCAACTCCTTACCTCTGTAAATTACCAATAACTAAACAAGATGTAGCGTTAAAGAAATAAATAAATACTAATAATTGAAAATAATTAATTAAAATCTTCAATCCCTGAGAACCTTTTTTAAACTAGGGCCCCAAACCTTTTCAATTTCTTACATTTTAAGAAAAATGTAAAAAAAAAATTTCTGTGTAAAGACACACAATAGAAATGTGAATAGCAAGATAAAATAATGTTAAAAACGGGAAAAAACTGAAATTAGTAAAAAAAAAAAAAAAAAAAATCGGAATTAATCAAATTACTAATCATCACAAAATAAAATAAAGTGTTGAAGAAAAAGGAGACAAGATGCTAATTAAAAAAAAAAAGAATGAACAAATTAAATCAATGATTGGAGGTTTCCTTGAGGCCCATTTCATTGAGACCCATTTTACAATGTTGTGTTATTTTACATTTCCGCGGTAAGACGGTGAATCTAATTGCCAAAATCACGAAAAATGAAGCGATGATGGAAGAAAACAAAACATAAAAAATTTAATACAGATAACAAATACCAGAATTGATCACAATCTTTAAGATTGTCGGACTTGCGTGAATGTGGTCTTAAACATCTATGGAACCTTTTCCGAAGTTCTCGCTTCTATAAAATTTGCTTTTTTGAGACACTAAATGGAATCCTGAATTGCAAGATCAAGTTTTATAGTATAAAAAATAAATAGAATATAAAAATAAATCAAAACAGAATGAACCAAAGCATTCAATATCTAAGGGCCCGTTTCACTCGCAGCCTAAAAAAACCTTACGGTGCTCCCATTTTAAATTCTCACTTCCACATCTTTCCTTGGTAGATGAATCGAATTTCAGGTAACAAAATAAAGTGCTGAAAAAAACACACCAAATTAAAAAAAAAAGGCCGAACTAATCAGAATCTTCAAATTATTCAGAGCCTTCTTTGACATAGAACCAAAAATCTCAAGGGCTATTTTGCAACTTCCAACTTCCATAAAAAAAATACTTTTTCGCAATAAAACATGGAATCGAATAACCTATATAAAGTACTGAAGGAAAAACAAATCATAAATGCGAACAAATCAGAACGAACTGAAATCTCCAATGATTCGGGACGTAGCCCCGGGTCACTTTTGCCTAACCGTTAAGACGCCACCGGGTAGGGGTCAAAAGGTCATGACGTATCCAGAGGTGGAGAAAAGAGTCATGTGTGTATGTGTGTGTGCGCCTCTAGCCGCTCCTCAAACTCACACCTGACGTTCGCCAATCCTCCACAAACACACACACACACACACCATTTTACACCTCCAGAGAGAGAGAGAGAGAGAGAGAGAGAGATAGATAGAGTAAGCAGCGCCATGGGTCGTGGAACGGCAATGAATGGACGAAACAACACACAAATAGACGGATTAAGCAACAATAGCGCAGAACCGTAGTGGACGCTAGCGTGCGAACAATACAAAATTAATAATATATCTAAGAATCAACGAAATAAAATTCTAATAAATTTCTGTCGGTACAAAAATTTTTAAAAATTAATAAATTTTAAAAATTCGTTTTATAGTATTATTCCAGACTGGACTTGGTCTTCGACAAGGTTCGGTCCTATCACCTCTCCGGCCAAAATTTTTACTATTATCATCATCATCATCATCATCATTTTTTTTGCCCAAAATTTTTCCCAAAGCAGCTGGATCCCGCATCATCCTGCACTGCGCTGCTGCTGCTGTGTGGTGGCGTTAGTGGTATGAGGAAGAATGGTAAGAGAAAGAGAGAGGGTCGAGAGAGTCCATGCTCCGCGCGCTCCATCTCTCTCTCTCTCTCTCTCTCACTCTCCGGAGCAGATGATGGAACGCATGCGCTATAATGGTAACACACACACACACACACACACACAGAGAGATAGAGTAAGAACACCAAGAGGGTAGAGAGGAGATAGTGTGTAAAAAAAAAAAAGGCTCTCTCTCAAGGTGGCGGGGAGTCCGCGGACGATTGTCCATTAAACAAACCGGTCTCCCATCGCGAGTGGAACGTTTCAAACATTCCGCGCAAGGATTATACATACATCATCATAACAGATATATACCACACGCGTCGAGCAAAAAAAAAGACCGAACCAAACGAAAATATTACATTCTCCGCGCGTGTTTCTCGTGTGCGGTTGCCGTTCTCCTCTTCATCCTCCATTGGAATTTGAGCTTTTGACCGCGGTAGTTTTTTTTGGTTTTTTTTTTGTTCCCAAGGATTATTGAAATGCCTCCGTTATGTTGGAGTAAGAGTGCAACGACGGAAGAACGTGATTCCAAGCAGCAGCAGCAGTGTTGGTTGCCTCGGCAGGAGCATGCGCTCTGTGCTTTGCGGGCAGCAGTCGGGGAATAAGGAACTCGACCACCAACAACATCGAACGTGGACGAACCTTACGAGGAAAACACACAGAGAGAGAGAGAGAGAGACTCTCTCCCGACTACACTCTCCATCTACCAGAGAGAGAGAGAGAGAGAGAGAGAGCACCGCACACAGGCCCTTCCTCCCTCCATCCTCGATTGCCTTCCCCCCCGCTACGCCCCCATCGCATCCCCCCCCTTCCGTCCCCCCCTCATTTTCCAGTTTGCTCTTCCTCTTCCCAAGATGGCGACCGCTACTCCTACCGTCGACGAGAGGAATTCGGAAGGTTGACCACAGAGAGAAAGACGCACGTCGTTCGTCGTCAACGCCATTCACCAGTAAATTTCTCACTAGTTTTTGATTATTAGTTAAAGGTTCCGGTTCTGTTTTTTTTCCCCTTCACTTCACTAATTATTCGATTACAGTGAGCTTTGTTTTTCCTGATACCATTCCCGTTTTTTTCGATCTGTTTTTTCTGTTCCGTTTAAGAACCCACCAAATTTGTGTGCTTGTGTGTTCAAGACCCAGAATGAGTGCCCTTCACGCCTGCTTCACTTCCACGGGCAGACGTGACAAAGGGTCCTCGATCATTTCGACTTCTTCTTCTTATTCTGGATCATCGTTTCCATCAACATCATCACCGAAGTGTCACAACTACCACCACCACCACCACCGTTATTACTATCAACGTCGTCGATTCAGTGTGACTGTGGAAGTTAGTGCCGCAGCAATCATCTGGTTGTTTGTGCAGTGTCGTTTAGTGCTCGTTACTACTACTACTACTACTACTACTAGTTGTTCGTCATCCCTGGAAGTGAAACTACTACATACCCAGCAGCAACATCTACAGCAGAGTGTTCAGCAACAGCTCCAAGATACGGAGGAGGTCGGACTGTCCAGTCCACTACCACCATCCAGTGAAGATCATCAATTCTCGTGCTCGAGTATAGGCGGTGAACGTGTCATAGTGCCGGGTTACAAGTGCATTTTGGTCCCCGCCTCGGTGGCCCTCGGGCTAGAGGCGGAGGCCGGCCATATTACAATCCACTGTTGAGTTATACGATAGAGAATATAATATATATATATATATGTGCGTGTGTGGAAGAAAAGGTATTTAAATAATTTATAATTGTTTTATTTTTTAATTTCTCTCCCGCCTATAATGTGGAACGGAATAAAATCCAAATATCGTACTAGGACAACCACCTCGAAAACCACGTGCGCCGCCATCAGAACCATTGCTTCCCGTGAATATGCCACCGATTATCACAATAATAATAATAATAATGTTAACAATGTTCCACCGCCTTTATACTGTGAATTTTCGCTCCTCGTGTACCCTCGTAATTTGTTCTTCTCGTTGTTGGTGCTGACACCTCCTAAACGTAAGAGAAGGAAACGAAGCGCAAGTCTGTGGACGATCGCTCGCTTGTCACAGTTCCTACTCAAATGAACTATGACATTTGGGTCTAAGCATGGGAGACGCACGTCAACAGAGGATTTGTACCGGAAAGTTCTGCAAAGATGGCAAAAATGCGTGACAACGCTGATATTCATGTATTTCTGTGGCGCCCTCGTGCTCTCTCATCACCACCACGGCGTGTCCATGACGGATCTAAAACGGGATAATACGGAAGGTGGTCCAAACGCGAGTAACAATAACAGCAACAACAACAATAATCATAATAATAATTATTATTATCACCACAACAACAATCGTGATCTCCGCGACATGCTGCTGCCAAAATTGTCCATTCCCAGGAGGCGGCTGCCTGTCAACTTGACGGATTTAGTGAGCAGCGTGAAGCAGGTGAGTGTTTCTGCGAAAGACTGTCAGCAGCAGCAACAACAACAGGAAGAAGCCGCAGTTTCCAACAACGCCACGACTTTCCAAGTCAAATCCGTGGATGTCGGAAACAACGTAACAATCAGAAGAGGCAGCAGCTACAAGGAGAAGGTGCCCGCAACATCATCATCGTCGTCGTCGTCGTCGTCGTCCGCGCGTAACACACTGATGATGAACGCAACAACAACAACAAAAAATGCAACAGCAACCACCGCAACAGCAACAACAACAACATCAAGGCATTTAAAAGCCTGTCCTCATCAACTACCGTATTCCGGAGTCCGGAATCACTTAAATCAGTGCCTTTACTTGGACGAGCTCAGCGTTGAGGAGGCCTGTAGGCCCTCCACGAGGAACCAGGTGCATTTAAGGTTCTGTGCGCAGTACAATCTCGGACACCTGCTGCCCGAGGGGGACGTCTGCGGGTCGTCCTTTCTGGCGCAGGTCCGAGAACTGGACGAGGCAGCTAAGTTGCTGGCGTGTCAGTTCGAGAACCTAGTGCAACTCTATGACTGCGATACGAGTTACTCCGTCAGTTGGTCTTGCAAGCAATGTAAGGTAAGTGGAAAATCCTCTTCCTCTCTAATTTCAATATTGAGCAATAATTACTAATTTGTTTAATACATCAAATTAGTTATTGGTGTTATTCCAATGCAACACATTATAAATGAATCAATGGCCAATCATGTGAAACTTCACAATACAACATCTCTTCCAATATATAGCTCAATGTATTTTTTTTTCACGTATTGTTCACACCTTGTTCTTCAACCACCTCATTGGGCATTTTGCCTGTTGTGGTGTTGTATTTGCATTTGTATGAATTCGACGTATGTATAAGATATTCACAGTTTGTCCACACACATGATGTTTGGGTGAAAATGTCCAAAGTCTGGATAATTCATTAAAATTATCTACACTTCACGCACTTATCCTTGATAAATTCATGTAGGGGAAAATGGGAGCTAATATGGGGAAATATTAGTTTTTGATTCTTTCTAAAACTGAAATTAGCAAATTTCAATTTTCTTTTGGTTTTATTGACGAATATACACACAATATGTTTCACGATAAAAATTTTCAAAACAAGTAATTTTTGTTCCTTCTGCAGTGATGATTAATTTTATACATCAACTCTTTTGATCCATTAGTCACCAAGCTTAAGGCCAAGCAACTAATAACTGGATATACAGCACGATATATTCTCGTCTTAGGCTACACAAGAATACTGAATGCAAATTTTTGTTTCCAAGCAAAATTTCTTTCGACATGTCCATAACTATGCTTATTTGGGCTGTATTTAAAATTTTGGTTTCCTTATACAAATACTAATACAAAGGCCACAACAAACAAAATGCCCAATGAGGTGGCTGAGAAAAGATACCCAGAAAAAATATGGATGTTGAAACTATATTAAAAATACAATAACCCAACAAGAGCAATAAAGATACCATTAATTATGATGAAATATCAATATACTGCCCATAAAAAAATTATGGTTGTCTCAAAAATTATAGTTTGATTACCAGCGAAACTATTTTGAGTTAACTACATTATTTTCTTACACCCGTTCCTAAGTAACACATTCCCAAAAACCGTTCCTAATTAAACACATCCCAGAAGGCGTATCTTTTTCCATTATATAGCCTAACCTGTCGAAAATTTGAAAAATGTTACAACAAATAAAAATAGAACAGCAAAACCCTTTATAATCACTGCAAAATGTCCCATTAGACCACATTCTGCTTTGCCTCATCAGGCTCCAAAAACTGAAAGTTTATATTTTTGAAATTTAAACAGCATATGTTTATCAGAAGATAATTTAACTTAGATTTAGGGTGGCATTACTCTATAAAAGTTTGATGAAAGTTCTTTTATAAAACTTGAAGAAATGCATGCAACCATTGGGCGTATCGATTACATTCGAGCAAATGTAAAAATAGGCTTATTGGTTGTTTTTTTGAAATTTTGTAAAAGGTTTTTTATCTAACTTTTATAGTGTAATTTCGGCCTTATGAAGAGTGCAACGTTCAAAGTATACAAACTAGCAGTGTATTCACCAATGTAAAGAAATTTACAAATTTAAAATCATTTCATATACAACAAACAACATAAAATTTATTTATCAGAGTGGAAACTGATTTTTTCATCTTTCTTTTATTTTCTAAAGCCGGGATTGTGCTGTAAAAGTTCTTTCATAAAACTTGAAAAATGTAACCAATAAACGCATTGGTTACATTCGCTCGATTATATTTTATACATAGCATTTCATCAACCAATATCACTGCAAATCAACTTCTGAGGTTTCTTTTTGGTTCCAAAATTTGGTCCTAAACTTCATCATTATTCATATAATGTGTTTCTCCATATTTTTGATTTCTTATTTTTCTTATGCACCTTCATGAAAATGTTTACCCCCCTGTTGAAAATATTGTTATTGATTCCGAATTATCTTTTGAATTGAGAAATTTCCGTTTTGAAATAATAAAAAAAATTTAATTATGAACGCCCTGTATATATTCTCATAACCATCATTATATTAGTACCCACAACTCTTGTGATCATTTTTAAATGGTGCAACAGAAGAAACTCTCCAATAGTATATGTTGTCGATGTAAGGAAAGGGTGACATGCCCGAAACACAGTGAAAAAAATTAAATATTGATATTCATAATCACAATTTTTGGCGATCATTTATATATAACATTCCACCAACAAATATCAGTGCAAATTAATTCTTGAGGATTCTTTTTGGTTCCCAAATTTGGTTCCAAACTTCATCATCATTATTCACATGACGTTTCACAATCTTCGAGATTTCTTACATGCAACTTTTTGAAGATGTTTTCCCCCATATTGAAAATGTTCTTATTGATTCCATATTTTGTTTTTTGAATTCAGAAATTTCTGTAGTGGAATAATAACAAATTGTGAAATTTTTATCAATCTTAATTACTTACTTTTCAAAGAATTTCACTTGGTATTTTTCATATATTGAATCGTATTTGTAGAATGTGTGTGAATTAAAATGTATAGAAATTCAGACAAATATTACCATATACCTAATCCAAGTTTCAATTATAAAAAAAAATATTTAATTCAAAGTTGTTACCGATTTATTTTAATGTCTACTTCCGAGACATAATATATAACCTTGTTTTACTTTTATTCAATATCTCCAAAATGAAATATAAGGATGAAGGTTGTTAATGCAGTAAATGGCTCTCGATTGTGTTAAATATTCGAGTATTATTGTATTTAGTGTTACAAAGTAATAAAAAAAGAAAACAATGAAGCATGTAACATAATCAACGTAATAAATAATAATAATGATCGAAACATATTCTATAAATTTCTATAAATTAAATTTTTACTTCTAGCAGTTCACTTGATAATTTATTAAAATTATCTACACTTCCCACCATATCCATGATAAATTCATTCATGTATATTCTCATAAATCATTGATTATATTAGCACAGAACATCTCTTGTGGAACTTTTTGAATGACGTAATAAAATGATGATTATAACAGACCACTATATGAAATTCGCCAACATGTATTACAGAAAGGGTTACATATCTATGAATTTTCAAATAACAGTGAAAAATTTTAATATTTATTTTCATTATCATAATATTTGAATATTGTTTTAAATTAAAATTCCAATAATAAATATCATTATGAAATAACTACTGAGGATTTCTTTTGGTCCAGGAATTTTGTTCCATTATCATCATTATTTACATGATGTTTTATAATCTTTGATTTCTTGATATTGCTTTTTGAAGATATTTTTCTCCGTATATTGGAAAGATTCTTATTGATTCCAAATTTTCTTTTGGATTGAGGATGTTCCACATTAAAATAATAACAAATTTCTAATGCTCATTAATTTATATCAATCAATCTTATTTACTTTTCAATGAATTTCACCTGAAATTTTTTCATATATCGAATCGTATTTGTATCACGTGTGTGAAGTAAAATGTATAGAAATATAGACAAATATTATCACATACCTAACCGAAATTGAAATGTTTTGGGAAAAAAAACTATTTAATTTAGTCCATAGTTGTTATTGTTTTCTTTTAATGTTTTTTCCAAGCCATAATAACGTTTTTTGCGTTTATTCAATATCTCCGAAGTGAAATTTAAGGAATGGAGATACTCAATGCAGTAAATGGCTGTCGATTGCGTCAAATATTCGAATATTATTGTATTTAGTGTTACAAAGTAATTGAAAAAAAAGAAAAGAATGAAGTATGTAGCATAATCCATGTAATAAATAATAATAATCGAAATATATTCTATAAATTTCTATAAATTACATTTTTATTTCTCACAATCCACATGATAATTTATTAAAATTATCTACATTTCACACTCTATCCATGATAAATTCATTCATGTATATTCTAATTCAATAATGTCTAAAGTCTAATAAAAAGTCTATGATAAATTAATTTACACACATTCTAATAATCATTGATTATAGAAGTACCTACGACTCTTGTGATCATTTTCGAATGCCGCAATAAAAGAACAATTATAAAAGACCACAATATGAAGTTTTCCAGTTAATGTACAGAAAGAATTACATGCCTATAAACTCCCAAATAACATGGGAAATTTTGAATATTCATTTTCATAATCGCAATGTACTTGATTATTGCTTTTAATTAACATTACACTAATAAATATCATTACAAAACGAACTCTTGAAGATTCCTTTCGGTCCCAGTATCAATATCTTCAATTTCGTCTCATTTCATCATCATTATTGACACGATGTTTCATAATCTTTGATTTCTTATATATGTAACTTTTTGAGGAATTTTTTCCCCCACATTGAAAATATACTTGTTAATTGTATTCTTATTGATTCCAAATTTTCTTTTGGACTGAGAAATTTCCGTATTGAGACAGTAACAAATTGTGAAATTGCTGATACTAATTAATTTTAGATTAATAACGCGATGTCATCGTCAATATGTTCGAAGTATAATTAATTGAGTGAAATTATCTACACTTCCCACATTGTCCATGATAAATTATATAATTCATATATATATATATATAAAATATATATATATAAAATATATATATATAAAATATATATATATAAAATATATATATATAAAATATTTGAAAAAAAGGAAAACAATTAAGTATAACATAATCTATGTAACAAATAATAATAATAATCGAAACATAATCTATAAAATTCTATGAATTACATTTATACTTCTAACAATCAACATGATATTCTGTTAAAATTATCTACACTCCCCATACTGGCCATGATAAATGTATTATCATGGCCAGTGTGAGGAGTATGGTATTCTAATAATCTCATGTATTCTAATAAATCATCAATTATATTAGTTCCCATAACTCTTGTGATCATTTTTGAATGACACAATAAAAGGATGATTATGAACATAGTATGAAATGTTTTCAATGCTCAGAAAGTGTTGCATGTGTCTATAAACTCTCAAATAACTGGAAAAATTCGAATATTCATTTCAAAAATCACAATATATTTGATTATTGTTTTTAATTAACATTACACTAATAAATATCATTGCATAACTAACTCGTGAGGATTCCTTTTGGTCCCTGAATTACCATTATTATTCACATGATGTTTCATAATTTTTGATTTCTTAATGTTTCTTTATGAATATTTCTTTCCCATGTTGAAAATGTTCTTTTGGATTTAGAAATTTTAGTGTTGTAACATTAAGAAATTATACACCCCGAATTGTTATTATCAGAATAATTAATCTAACTCAATGTTTTTTACAAGCATTTCAACTGAAGTGGATATTTTTAATATGTAGCATGTACGAGGTAAAATGAATAGAAATGCGGATAAATATTATGATAATTATATGCATAATTAACGTTCACTTTTTTCTTAAAAAAGCTATATTTAATTCAATTATCATAATTATAGTTTCTAAGACACAATAACTCTCTTTGCTTTTAATCAATGTCTCCAAAGTGAAGTATAGGGATGGGAATAATCAATATAATACAGTAGATTAACTGATTGTAATAAAGTGATTTAAATAAAAAGAGGGGAAATAATGAAGTAATCAATAGAAATTTCAATATAAATTACATTTTTACTACTAACAATGCTTGTTAAAATGCCAGTTGCTTTCTTTGAATTATTTTAATATCTTTGTATCAGTAACAACCTCATCCAATCAATGGATCTTTTTCCTGTACAAATGGCAGAATCCTGAAAATCCAAAAATTACTATTGATAGTACAAATATCTAATCCTAATTTGCCCAGAATTTGAAGAAAAATCTTCCATTAATATTTTTAAAATGGGATTTCTTATCGATTAAGAAAATTAACTGAAATTTCCTATCAACAAATGCATACAGTATTTATACAGTGCGGCACAAAAATATATTCTTTAATAAAATCAAAGTGGGTGACTTATATCTTGGCATTTGAAAAATTATATTTCAAAATTTTTATTTCCCAGTCAATTTTTACCAAATTCATTTTTTTAGTAACTGTGTACTGTATGAAACATCATATAAATTTTGAAATAATTTTTTTTCTTACTGTAATCATGAAATATGGAAGTTTGGAAAAAAACAAAAAAACGTTCCAATGTATAACAAGGGATCTTGTACCTTGGAGCATGCACTGTTGTACTAAAATAATTGTTGCTAATATGTGCTTTCATATTTTTCCTTTTTGTATAAATTTCAATGTACAATGAAGGAAATTTAAATAGTACACTTTATAGGTCATATTTCTGCTATAAACATAACTAATACCGTTTTAAAAAAAATCAGAAATACTTACAATGCTTGAGAAAAATGCTTATACAGTTTGCTTACATAATGCAATTTGATTTAAAACTCAAATGGATTTTCATTTTTGTTCACATCTATTGGTAAATTTTTATTTTCCATTGAACAAATTAAATCTTGCTTAATTCTTGATTCGAATTTTATGCACAATTTTTGTACTTTGCATAGATTTCACGTGCATTCTTTTCTGTCTATTATATTCTTACATTCTTTCCCATGCTTCACATGTTGAGCGTTGCTAATTTCTTTCTTGCAGAAGATACATAATGAGTCTCGTCTGTGGAACCTTGCCTGAGATAGACTCCCAGTGCCCCATGTTGAGTTAACAATTGGTTGATGTAGAAGTCTCCGTAGATGTTGGTTGTTTTTACCTTTGGCATTATTGATTATGTAAATCTCTCCCTTTTTTTGTTGAGTTCCACAGCCTCTGCCATTCATCCTGTGTATATATATATTTTCTATGGCATTTTTACATTGTATTTTAGTGATTTTTGTTTCAATGTCAATTTGTTCCTTTGTTGTTACCTCTTTTGCTTTAATATCTACATATTCATTTCTTTTATTATTATTATCCGCTTTGATCCAATGAAATTTGATATTATTTGTTACAGTCAGATTTAGTATTGCACGTTGAATTTCATTGTCGTTGTTATGATTTGCTAAGGCTTGTAGTGCCGATTTCGAATCGCTAAAAATTTTCAGATTTTGAAGGTGGACCTTTATGTGCATATTGCACTTCCTGTGATATCGCTGTAATTTCGGCTCTAAATACAGTACTATGATCACTAAGCCTTGTTAGTTGCTCCTTTTGAATCAGGATGTTTTTATAATGTTCATAAGCACAATCTACCCTGCTCTTTCAATCCTGGATCCATCTACAAGTATGTAGATTATGGTATTATAGTATCCATCTACAAGTATGTAGATTATGGTATTATAGTATCCATCTACAAGTATGTAGATTATGGTATTATAGTATCCATCTACAAGTATGTAGATTATGGTATTATAGTATCCATCTACAAGTATGTATGTATCTACCTGTATGTAGATTGAGTTTCCCATAGTATCCTTTTAATCTTCATTCCAGTCGATCTTTTTGTTCTCAAACGGTGGTATTAGAGCTGACTTATCCTCTTCTATGTGTTCTCTTTTAATAATATTTTGATTAATGCATATTTATTCTCCAACAGATTTGTTGAGACAATTTGTAACGTTTCAGCAGGTTATGAAGCATAATCTGTAACGGTGGTATCCCGGTGAGAGTACATTCAACACTTCATTAGAAACAGTAATATAACACTTTTAGTTTACAAGTAAAGCTTTCCTCTGGATAGAAATTAATTTATCATCCTGCGCTCGTGTATTTGTGTGTACCAGATTTCGTACCCTAGTACCATTTTCTTCTGACATTTCAAATAAATTTTCTTCACCACTCCAGTTTTGACACCCCCAGTGTCTCTTGACCTTTGAATACTTTTTTTGCGTCTTTTTGGCCGTTTTGTTTTTAATTTATTGTAGATGGTCAGTCCGTGAGAAGTTTTTATTGATAATTACACCTAAGTATTTGAATATCGTTGTATATTTTAGTGATTTCTTATTCATTTTTATAGAGAGGATTGTTGAAACTTACCCCTTTTTTTATTATCGTAAATAGACATTTTTGAAGATTAAATTTCGAGCCAAATCTGTTCGCCCATCTTGCAAGCTCTTTAAAGAAGTTCTTTGATTTCTTGATGAATTTGTATGGTGTTTCTCCTGATATTATGATTAAAAAGTCATCAGCAAACGCTTGCAGTATCATAAGTATCTTTAGATGTTGCTTAGAATTTCATTTGCTGAAATACAAATACAACGCCACAACAGGCAAAATGCCCAACGAGGTGCTGAGAAAAAGATGCTCTTAATAAGAAAGAATAAAAACAGAATGTTCCATATCGTGGATCCCAATACCGATCTAACAGGCAAACGTAGCTCTTATCTTCACTTCTAAACCAAGTCAGTGTCCCTCTCTGTAGGTATGGTCTCCAAAACCTTACAGAATACTCCAGTCCAGGACGAACGAAGCCTCGGAAAAGCGGAAGAATGGCTTTAGGAGAACGCGAAGAGAACCTTTTCAAGAATGAAACCGAGAATTCTATTCGATTTTTGATCACCACTGAGCAATGTTCAAAAAGACATAAGCCGCTTGTCAATGAGAATTCCCAAATCGGTGACCCTAGTTGCATCCGGGATAGTAATGCTATTCAATTCGTGAGTGGAAAGTGTGTTGTTGGAACCAAAATGAGTGACCATGCACTTGTCAACACTGAAGGTCATGCTCCGTTCATTAGCCCAGGCTGGAAACATTTTCAAGGTTCGTCTGGGGCATCTCCATATGGCTCTGATTCCCGACTACCTCGATTAGCTTCACGTAATCTGCGAATTTGCTAACAATGAAAAAAGAAAAAGGTACGGGAAGGTCAAGGACATTTCCTTGAGGGATTCCACTTTTACACTTGTCCTATCAGAAAACTCTCCGTTCGCTATTATCTGTTGTGACACATTTCTCAACCACGATTCTACCCAATTCAGCAAGTTCATGACTGAATCTGCTCTGAAAAGTGTGAATTAAAGTATATTATGTTTCATTCTTGAAATTGCAGAGTAGTGTGACGCCATAGCTAAAAACTGTCAGGTGGTCATAATAAAGTGACCACTCAGTATATAAAATGTTTGGCCCAACGCTTCGCGGTAATGTGCTTATATGGGACAGAGCCTGGGCCGTGTTTGGTCTTACTCAGAGTATGGGGGGGGGGGGTGGAGAGCACTAAGAATTTACTAGAATTTACTTTTCATTCGCAGAATGTCGGGTAGCACACACAGATAAGTAGGAAAACGTCTGATTCGTAGGGATGTCTGAATAATTTTGTTGCATGTCATTCGAATAACCATGTTGCACCAACAATGATTTGTTGGAATCGCCCAAAGAGATTCCGTAGACGTTTCTTCAGTGAGATAGTAGTTAGTAGTATGTATCTTTGTTCTTTAGGGTTGCGAAAACAATATGAAACAGTGGATTTCCAGAGGAAACACATTGCGGAATCGATATCAATTAGTCCATCCTTTAAGTTCACTTTGGTGAACAGCTAGAGCAATGGGTTTAGAAGAAAAATTACTGGAGTTGATCAATACGTCGAGACGCATCTTTCATGAAGCAAATTTATGTGTTTCTGGGAAAACAAATTTTTAAAGTGAGTCGCGCTTCGATCCCCGCTCGTCTTCTTTTATTGGAAATCAAAATCCCCCTTTTAACGAGTTTGGTTGTAAACATATTTATTTCAGTTGCATTAACACGATTCGTGTATATAAAATTAGAAAAAAATAGATCTGAAACCAAGTAAAAGAAAAGTAATTAAACATCGTACCATGATTAAATGGGTTTGCACAGAGCCGCTCTTAGGAGTGTGGGACAGGTGCGGTCGCACTGGGCCCCGATGTTTTGGGGGTGCCTACAATTTCCGTAATAGATATGCACATATATTTGTAGCGAACAAGGTGTTTGAAGAGAGATAGATGGCTTTTTCTCAGCTCGAGATATCAAAGAAACTATTATTTTCCGGATATTATGCTGAGGTGAACTCGGGAAAAAAAAAGTAATCATGTCTCTGCCTCGACTCGAACTTAGGCCTTCTTGAATACGGAGAAAGCATGCTACCATCTACATCACTGGAGACATGGCCCTGCCTTCCTTATTTCACGCACTGTGGCGTGAGGCGCTGAAGTAGAGGCATTAGCAGCCTCAACTTCAGGAAATGTCCCCCGGGTGGGACGGTTTAGAGAGATTGATTGATTGAGATTGATTCTTTCCGAGTTCACCTCAGCATAATATCCGGAAAATACCTGTTTCCTTGATATCTCGAGCTGAGAAAAAGCCATCTATCTCTCTCTAAACCGTCCCACCCGGGGGCCATTTCCTGAAGTTGAGGCTACTACTGCCTCTACTTCAGCGCCTCACGCCACAGTGCGTGAAATAAGGAAGGCAGGGCCATGCTTCCCGTGGTGTAGATGGTAGCATGCTTGCCCGGTGTGCAAGAGGGCCTGGGTTCGAGTTCCGGCGGAGACGTGATGACTTTTCTTTTCGATTTCACCTTAGTATAATATCCGGAAAATAACTGTTTCCTTGAAGGTGTTTGAACTTCAACTGATTTGATTCTAGAATTTTCATAAATTCTAAGGTTATTTCTTTCTTTATAATTCTGAAATTATTTCTCTCATTAATTCCGAATCTTCATCAATTTCGTAATTATTTTTCTTTCATTAATTTGAAATTTTCATTAATGCTGCAATTATAGCTTTCAATTCTTTCTAATTTTTAACTCATTCTAGATTTTCATTAGTTTTCCGATCACTAGTTGCCAATTTTCATTAGTTTAAAATTATTCCTTTCATCAGTTTAAAAATTTCTTCACCTCTAAATTTTCACCGAATCAAAATTTTAATCAATTTCCGTGTTAATTTACAATTAATTGTGGCTAAATTTTTTTTTTTGAGTGTATATTTTCATCATTCCTGAATATTCTGTGATAATACATGCATTTTTGGATGTTGATTCTCTTCCCCTACAGAATACAGTGGAATTTCGGTTAACGAGCAATTCGCATAACGACCAAAAATTTGAAACAAAATTTTACTCGGTTAACCAGCGATGATTCGCATTACGAGCAAAAAATTTGCGCTTTGTTTACTTATTTTGACGTTATCACAACTGAACTGGTGACCTTTACTTTTGCTTTCGCCCACACACATACTATGGAATTTAGCAATATCATCCCCTTCAGTCTCCGGTAAGCGTGCCTCACTCGGGAAATTAACACACGTCCGTATGTGCGCTTTTGAAGTTTTCATTAAATTCTTTTTTAAATTATGGAGAAAACTGTGGGGGCTGATTGCAATATTGAACGTGACTTCGAGGGGCTAGCTCATGAACAGGAGCCACTACTTGTAGAAGATGCTTAGGGAAAACCACGGACTTGAGGTGCATGAGGATGGAATTCATAAACTAGTGGTGTAAAATGTCTAAAAGTTGACTGTAGATGAATTTATAGATCTTTCTTTTGCACGCACCAGCAAGAGTTTATGGACGGTCTGAGGAAGAGAGAAGTAAGGGGAAGTCTCTCTCTCTCTCTCTCTCAGAAAATAAGATTAGAGAGATGTGTAGAATGTGGGTATATGTGCAAAATTCTGTAGAAAAGAACCATCCAAGTATAGCTGTAGCAGTGTGCGAGCAATGAATCTGCCAAACGAACACTGGAATTCACTATTTCCCAGAAATCCCAAAAAAGGAGGAAAAAGCAAGTGCCATCGGAAAAAGTTCTTTTTGAAATTCACGTAAAAAAAGAACAAGTTTGCAAACAACAGCCTGTAAATCGTCCTATATACACATTAAAAATGTACGTAGGAATAACGTTCTATCTTTTCGCTGTCTATCCAATCAACTGCTTCGACGAGAGAACGCTAGTATCGTTTAGTAAGGAACAATTCCAGGTTGTGGTGTGTCTCGCAGGGAGTTTTCCTCTGATAATTTTTAGTAAATGGAATGGGGGGGGGGAATCGTGGAAATCCAAGGGTCGCGAATTTTAACACAGTTGACACGTTTGAAAAGTACGTTGAAAACATATTGGGATAAATCGAGTAGGTATCCATACGTAGCTTAAGACAATCGTAATCTCATTTATGCTTTTATATTGGGTAGCAGTATTTTGGTTTCATTTGACATCCATAATTTTATGGGCATCTTTTTTTTTTTCAGCCCCCTCGTTGGAAAATTTGCCTGTTGTGGCCTTTGTGTTTGTATTCGTATCACATCAGAACTTTTGAAGCTGGGCTTTATATGGTGTGCAGTTCCTTACTCTTCCCACAAGACATTTGTATCTTTAGAATGTGAAAACTTGAACAACATTTCCTGAATAAGTTTGAATGATTGATATATCGCATTCCCCGCATTAGCAGTTTTAAATTATTATACAGTTTTAAATAATACACAGTTTAGACTGCGGACATTTTTGTGTTTCTTCCTCACATGTGTCAAGTTGAAATAAGCAGAGTGCAGAATATTAAGTAATTTAACTGCAAAATATGATGTTTGTAATACAAAAGCGGCAGCATATTTCTTGACTCGTCCGGCAAACGAGTGGCCCGGGTTCGACTCCCGGTAAGGGCAGAGATGAGTTTTGCACCCGAATGGCGTGGTGGTAAGATGCTCGTCTACCAACCTGAAAGTTGCTGTCACGGTCCCAGGTTCGGAATATATATATAAGATATATTCAGAGATACGAAAAGCACTGATTTCTACGTGAATGATTTTCCAAACGATCTTTTCCCTGATGTCTCGCCATTGCCGTATATTATTCATCTCCTGAGATTCGGATTTTAAGAAACGTGAGAATTCGGGTTTAAAAACTTCAACCAATCAGTGTTATAACACTGCACTCGGCTGAGAAAATCTGCTCCAAGAGAAAACCCGGCTTAAGGAAAATTGACCGCTGGGAACATTCACCGACTAGGCAATTCACTGCCAAGAAAATTCATTGTCAAACAATTCATTGACAAAGTGACAGAGTGAGTGGATGAGCAAGTGAATAAGTGAGGAAGTGAGTGATTAATGAAATGAGTCTGGGAAGTAAGTGAGTGAGCAGGTAAGTAATCGAGTAAGTAAATGAGTGTGAGTGAGAAGGTGAACAAACGAGTGAGCGAACGAACGAATAAGTTGGTGAGTGAGCGGGGGATTGGAGCAAGTGAGAGTGGATGAATGATCGAGTGAGTGAGCAAGTGAGCAAATGAGCGGGTGAGTGAAGAAGAGTGTAAGCGAACAAGTGAGTAGGCCAATGAGCAAGTGAGAGAGTTGACGGATGCGCAGGTGAGTGAACAAATGAGAAAGTGAGTGAGCACTCGTAAATGAGTGAGTGGGTAAAGGAGTGCGAGTCATTGAATGAACGAGCGAGTAGGTGAGTGAGTGAGGGATTTAGTGAGTGAGTAAGTGAGTGGATGAATAAGCGAGAGAGTAAGTAAGTGAATCAGCAAGTGAGAGAGTGAAAAGATGAGCAGGTAATTGAAAAGGTGATTGAAAAGGTGAGAAAAAAAGTGAGAGCAGGTGAGTAAACAGGTGAGAAAGTGAGCTAGTAGGTGAGCAAATGAATCTTTCATGCGTTTTCTTATGTGCTAAATCACTCTGCCACTCACTCACACATTCACTGACGTACTCAATCAATCGGTCCCACACGCACACATTGACTCAGTCCCTAGCTCACACATTCACTCACGTGTTCAATCACTCGACCATTCCCTCACACATTCACTCACGTGCTCAATCACTCTGCCACTCACTCACACATACACTCAAGAGCTCAATCATTCGGCCACTCGCTTACACATTCACTCACGTGCTCAATCACTCGGTCCCCTCACGCATACATTCACTCACATGCTCAATCACTCGGTCCCTCACTCACACATTCACTCACATGCTCAATCACTCGGTCCCTCACTCACAGATTCACTCATGAGCTCAATCACTCGGTCTCTCACACATTCACTCACGTGCTCCATCAGTCGGTTCCTCACTCACGTACTCAATCACTCGGCCACTCACTCACGCATTCACTCACGTACTCAATCACTCGGCCACTCCCTCACACATTCACTCACGAGCTAAATCGGTCGATCCCTCACTCACGTGCTCAGTCACTCGGCCACTCCCTCCTACATTTACTCACGTGCTCAATCATTCGGTCACTCATTCACTGGTGACGAACTGTTTTTGGTGAATTTTCTCAGTGGTGACTTTTCCGTCTGTGAATTGTCATCGGTTGATTGTGTTGGCGACGAATTTTCCGTAAATCGTGTTCAGCAGGCTGCAATCATACAGAACTTTATATTTTCGTGCCCGGTTCAATTCCGTTGTTGTCGATCGTATAATTTACGTTTGTTAATTATTAACAGCCAGCATGAAGATAGATACTGAATCAGTTGAGGTGAAATTTCCCATGCGTGGTGAAAAAAATCATTGCATACAATTTATTTTTAGTTTAGATTTTTATTTATTTTTTTTTCACACTATATTAAGGCCGGTCACGACAGCTTCCTTTGATGACAACTGCATGACACGACAACGCACATAAGCACTATTGCGACTTCGCGTGCCGAATGATCATTGCTTCTGTTTGACGTAAATGGAAGGTGTAATGGTAACGCCACGTGTAAAAAAATAGATACACACATAATACAGAAAACCCACATAATTAGTGGGAACAAGAAGTGTATCTTTTGTGTTAGTTTGTTGAAAAACGTGTATTGCTGTATTTATACATCAGCGTGACATGCTAGTGCACAATGTCCCATCGTGATCTGGGAAAGCCGGTAGATGGAAAGAGGGAGAGATTTAAAATGACAAGAAAGAAGTGGAAATAGGAAATAGAGGTAGAAAGGGGGGGGGGGAGCAAAATTCAGATAGAGAAAGGTCAGAAATTTAAAAACAGGGCAAGAAAGGAGCTAGAAATATAAGAAGAGGGAAACAAGAGCGGCAAAAATTCAGATAGGAGAAGGGGTTGTAGATTAAAAAAAAAAGCAAGAAATGGACTAGAAATCAAAGAAGGTGTAAGAAAGGGGACCGAAATTCAGATAGGAGAAGTCAGAAAACAAAAAAAAAAGGCAACAAAGGAGCTAGTGATTTAAGTAGGACAAAGAAAGAGGGAAAAAATTGAGATAGGAGAAGGGGTTGTAAATAGAAAAAAGGCAAGAAATGGACTAGAAATCAAAGAAGGTGTAAGAAAGGGGACCGAAATTCAGATAGGAGAAGTCAGAAAACAAAAAAAAAAGGCAACAAAGGAGCTAGTGATTTAAGTAGGACAAAGAAAGAGGGAAAAAATTGAGATAGGAGAAGGGGTTGTAAATAGAAAAAAGGCAAGAAATGGACTAGAAATCAAAGAAGGTGTAAGAAAGGGGACCGAAATTCAGATAGGAGAAGTCAGAAAACAAAAAAAAAGGCAACAAAGGAGCTAGTGATTTAAGTAGGACAAAGAAAGAGGGAAAAAATTGAGATAGGAGAAGGGGTTGTAAATAGAAAAAAAGCAAGAAATGGACTAGAAATCAAAGAAGGTGTAAGAAAGGGGACCGAAATTCAGATAGGAGAAGTCAGAAAACAAAAAAAAAGGCAACAAAGGAGCTAGTGATTTAAGTAGGACAAAGAAAGAGGGGAAAAAATTGAGATAGGAGAAGGGGTTGTAAATAGAAAAAAGGCAAGAAATGGACTAGAAATCAAAGAAGGTGTAAGAAAGGGGACCGAAATTCAGATAGGAGAAGTCAGAAAACAAAAAAAAAAGGCAACAAAGGAGCTTGTGATTTAAGTAGGACGAAGAAAGAGGGGAAAAAATTGAGATAGGAGAAGGGGTTGTAAATAGAAAAAAGGCAAGAAATGGACTAGAAATCAAAGAAGGTGTAAGAAAGGGGACCGAAATTCAGATAGGAGAAGTCAGAAAACAAAAAAAAAGGCAACAAAGGAGCTAGTGATTTAAGTAGGACAAAGAAAGAGGGGAAAAAATTGAGATAGGAGAAGGGGTTGTAAATAGAAAAAAGGCAAGAAATGGACTAGAAATCAAAGAAGGTGTAAGAAAGGGGACCGAAATTCAGATAGGAGAAGTCAGAAAACAAAAAAAAAGGCAACAAAGGAGCTAGTGATTTAAGTAGGACAAAGAAAGAGGGGAAAAAATTGAGATAGGAGAAGGGGTTGTAAATAGAAAAAAGGCAAGAAATGGACTAGAAATCAAAGAAGGTGTAAGAAAGGGGACCGAAATTCAGATAGGAGAAGTCAGAAAACAAAAAAAAAGGCAACAAAGGAGCTAGTGATTTAAGTAGGACAAAGAAAGAGGGGAAAAAATTGAGATAGGAGAAGGGGTTGTAAATAGAAAAAAGGCAAGAAATGGACTAGAAATCAAAGAAGGTGTAAGAAAGGGGACCGAAATTCAGATAGGAGAAGTCAGAAAACAAAAAAAAAAGGCAACAAAGGAGCTAGTGATTTAAGTAGGACAAAGAAAGAGGGAAAAAATTGAGATAGGAGAAGGGGTTGTAAATAGAAAAAAGGCAAGAAATGGACTAGAAATCAAAGAAGGTGTAAGAAAGGGGACCGAAATTCAGATAGGAGAAGTCAGAAAACAAAAAAAAAGGCAACAAAGGAGCTAGTGATTTAAGTAGGACAAAGAAAGAGGGAAAAAATTGAGATAGGAGAAGGGGTTGTAAATAGAAAAAAGGCAAGAAATGGACTAGAAATCAAAGAAGGTGTAAGAAAGGGGACCGAAATTCAGATAGGAGAAGTCAGAAAACAAAAAAAAAGGCAACAAAGGAGCTAGTGATTTAAGTAGGACAAAGAAAGAGGGGAAAAAATTGAGATAGGAGAAGGGGTTGTAAATAGAAAAAAGGCAAGAAATGGACTAGAAATCAAAGAAGGTGTAAGAAAGGGGACCGAAATTCAGATAGGAGAAGTCAGAAAACAAAAAAAAAAGGCAACAAAGGAGCTTGTGATTTAAGTAGGACGAAGAAAGAGGGGAAAAAATTGAGATAGGAGAAGGGGTTGTAAATAGAAAAAAGGCAAGAAATGGACTAGAAATCAAAGAAGGTGTAAGAAAGGGGACCGAAATTCAGATAGGAGAAGTCAGAAAACAAAAAAAAAGGCAACAAAGGAGCTAGTGATTTAAGTAGGACAAAGAAAGAGGGGAAAAAATTGAGATAGGAGAAGGGGTTGTAAATAGAAAAAAGGCAAGAAATGGACTAGAAATCAAAGAAGGTGTAAGAAAGGGGACCGAAATTCAGATAGGAGAAGTCAGAAAACGAAAAAAAAAAGGCAACAAAGGAGCTTGTGATTTAAGTAGGACGAAGAAAGAGGAAAAAAATTGAGATAGGAAAAGAGGTCAGAAATGAAAAAGGGGGCAAGAAAGGAGATAGAAATGAAACAAAAAGAAAGAAAAAAAAAGCGAAAATTCAGACAGGAGAAGAGGTCAAAAATTAAACAAACGGGCAAGAAAGAGGCTAGAAATAGAATGGGGGGGGGGGCAACAATTCAGATAGGAGTAGAGGGCGGAAATTATACAAAAGGGGGGTTAGAATTGTGAAATATATTTATATGCTTATTTATTGAAAGGAAGAGGTAAAAATAAAAACGTAAAGAAATCTGAAAAAGGGGAACGGAATGAAGGTTGATGTGAAGGAGCGAGATAGGACAGAAATATAGGGGTGGAAATTCAGAAAATAGGTTGTGGTAAGAAATTTGAAGGTGCAGAGAATTTCCAACTACTAAAAATTTTGATTCGGCCCATCAAAAGTATTTGGCGGAATTTTGCAGAAAACATAAAAACATAATAACCGGCATTATGGTGGCGCATAATATTTACTCTGGAGTGCACTATCGAAATAAATTTCTCATCAGTTAGAATTTAGCATTCCAGTTAGGATTCCTTCAGTTGGAAATTCCTTGGAATATGGACTAAGCCGTCCTTTGGTTGGCTAGTATCAAAATAAACAATTTTCGATGTCATAACCATACATTCATTTTTATTTTGCACACCGGTTTAAAATCAATAATCTATTTTACGTGTAGAATAACAGCAAGTAGTTTTGTTTTTATTGGATAAATGGCAGCGGGAGGGGGTTACAGCCCAACCCTCTTTCTCGCTGGTATAACAGTAAAGTATAAAAATGTATATGAAATATGGACTTTCATGCGCTGTATATGTATCATATTCAACTGGTAAAAAGTTACACTGGTTTAAAATGCACAATATATGGTATCATAAAATGTAATTTTTATTTTAATGCCGCACACCGGTTTTAAACGTACAAACAATTTTGCTTCCAGAATTATAGAGATAGTTTTTTTTTCATAGGCGGCAGCAAAGGTCCGATGCTTCTTCTCGTTATCTATAATAGCTGGAACCACTGCTGCCATCTACAAGAAAAAGAAATACAGATCGCAAAATATTCTTCGTTACGGATACAGATATTTTCTGTATATTATGCCGAGGTGAACTCGGAAAGAAAAGTCATCTGGCTCAGCGCCTCAAGAGCGTTAAATAAGGAAGGCAGTGGCGTTTCTTCGGTGGTGTAGAGAGAAGCACGCTTGTCCAAGAGGGCCTGGGTTCGAGTCTCGGAGGAGACCAGATGAATTTTCTTTCATAATTCACCTTGTCATAATGTCCAGAAAATATGTGTTACCTTGATATATTGCTCTGAGAAAAAAAACTGTCTATCTCCTCCTATTCTTCTTTAGTTGCAACTGCGTTGTATATTTATAAGAGGCCCATCCAAAACTTTCAAGAATTTTTTAATTTAATAATATATAACTGAATAAAATTCTTCTGCAAATATAAAAACATATCAACTGATATCATGGCGTTTAAAATTTACACCGGTAGCAGCATAAAAATAGAAAATATATGCCACCGCACTTTGTCCCTTTTGGTACCGCAAACCAGTTTTGAACCAAGAACCACCGTTACTTCCAGAATGTTTACAGATAGTTTTGCTTTCATTTGATAGGTGGCAGCACGCGCTCATTTCAATTCAATTTCCTAAATGTATAACAATAGAATGTAAATATGAAGTATAACAACTCAAGAAGTGTGGGTATTTTTCCTGTTATTGCTGTATTTTTCATCCGTAGGCTCACAAATTATTTTTCCCATTAATGCCCGTCCGCGAAATTCTTCATTTAATCCATATAGCGGCAATTACGAGACATCTCGGGTTCTTAAAACATTCTCATTTCTGCACTGACGAACCCAGATAAGTTTTCTTCCCCTGATAACATGTTTTCCTTTCCCCTCGTTCCGCCAATCAACTGCTAGTGGGCGGAGTTGGCTTTTGTTCAAAGTCTGATAGCAGAAGGGGAAGAGAAACGATGTCTTTGTTTTTCCTTTTCGAGGAAGTATGGTATTATTGCGTGTAGCGCAAATAATCAAAAACAATAGTCCCCCCTCCTTGTTGTCATTATAATTATTTTGTGTTGAGGAGAAAGCATGGGCGAAGATACGGGGGGGAGCATTAGCGTCAAAGGTGAAGTTGACTGATCTAATGTACATATGCATATATGAATTGACATCATCATTATCGTGCCCCCCCCAGAAATAATGACCGTGCCCCCCCCATGGGAGAAAGCATTTATTAGCTCGCAATAGGAAAAAAATCTTCTTGAAAAAGGTGTTAATTTCTAGAAGGGGTTTAGTGATATCCACTGCTGCAGTTATAATGCGGATCAGGAAAATTTTAAAAACATCTTAGAGGGTTAATTTCACCGGTCCCCAAGTATTAAAAGGTTGAAGAACATTGCTCTAGATGGCACAGACTAAATGGATATTGAATAGGTAACAGAAAAATCGAAACGAGCTAATGCCACATCTCTTCTATTTCAGAACAGAAGGCGTTGGAGGATGGGGGGGGGGCACATCGGCTCCGTCGTCCGTGATCATAATGAACCGTTCATGTACCCATCACGAAAGAGATAGATACAACCAAGATTTGTATGCTATATAAATTGCGAGGGCTCTCGAAAAATGGCTACCCACGCCACTTTGTAAAACCCCGTTTCCCGGTAGAAAGAAGGAGCGTATTTTATTGTGTGTATGTGTGTTTGTGTTCGTGCAGTTTGAAGTTTTGACTGCCATTAGCGTTAGTTTGGACGCACACAATTGGCGGAATGGGGTGCCAAAATAGAGAGAGAGAGATAGAGAGAGAGTGAACGCGCGCGGAATGTACGCAAGAAAGTACTTTCGTGATAAATGGAGTTTACTTCCCCTTCACCAATTCTGTCTCTCAAGTGGTTTCGATAGGAGGCGAAAACACGATGCGATTCCGTCCACTTCACTGAGGAAGTGAAAACACTGATAAACGTCGACTCTTTTAACCACGAGCACCCCTCGCTCACTCACTCACTTGGACCATCTGCCACCATTTTCAAAAGGGTTAATTTTATCTCCAAGGGCAGAAAGCGAAATATAAAAGCCGAGACATCAACCGTTGTTTTGTTCCGACGCTTTTAGCGAGTTATTTACATGCGAAATATCCATGCCATACTGTTTGTAAACTCGCAGCCTCTCCCATTCGTGGGCATATAACATCCATATACATTCCATGTATGAAAGCATCTTAGAAAATCTGTATACAAATATCTATACACCAAATCAATAGTTATGCACTGCAGTTTTCCTGTAATCAGCGGCGGCTTAAACGAGGGTGCAAGGGGTGCGGTGTACCCGGGTGGCAGCTTAGATGTTGAACACCTATGTTTTTAAAAATTTCCAATAGTACAAATTCATAATGGCATCATGCTTTCGAGCCAAAATTTGAAGATGAAGATGTTGAGGAAACTTTAGGGAGCAGACAAACCATAATACCACACAAGAATATTGAGAGGCAAGTGTGTAATTTGGTGCTCCCACACTAATTTTTCTGGAACGGTAGAATAAAAACAAAGGAAAAAATTTCGGCTTTTTACTCGTTTGGCTCTGTGTGGAGCATTTGAAACGAAATTCTTGAATATTTCTCTTCGTTATACTTTCTTTTTACAGGTGTAAGTAATGATGACTTATCAGTGAGATAATGGGGGATCAATTAATTTGACGTAAATTTTAGAATATTATAATGATGCTGAATGAAAATGTGGGACAGTTTCTGCAAAAGCGGGACGTATATTCACAAACTTATTTCATGGTCGAAAATGATGTGTAGCTTTGTACTAAAAAAAGTCAGGTTTATATCAGTGCTACCTGGGTAAAAGCCCTGTCAGCCCCAGCCAGGGTCATCTTTAGGGCTGGACATGAGGCTTTGAATCCGGGAAGCAGGTAGGCTTGACGCGCCCCTGCCTGTAATGAAATTTATTTGGCCTAAATGAAATGAATATTTCGAATTTTGGTGAAAAATTCTCTTACACACTATCAGATATTCCGCAAGAAGGTTGAGAGATTGCCTCGATTTGAAGGAAGATCAAGAAATACTAACTCTTCGATGCTTGATGTACAGAGTATAAAACATACATGCTCAACCCATGGTTCGTGGTCTTCGGAGTCTTCTGATGTAGCCCGTGACCTCTTTAACAGACCAGATATAACGCGTGTTCTCGCATGTTAATTAAACTCGTCCACATGGCCAAACACTTGAGCGCACTTTTGTGGACAGGGGACTTCCTGCGGTGGCACAATATAGGGCACCATCTGTCGTTCGCCCCCGGGTTCGATAGGAAAAGAACTTTGTTTACAAATGGCTCTGATCGAACCCGTGGATCTGAAGGAAGTTTCCACGCTGGTAGACGAGCAAATTGATACTTGCAACTTTGGGAACCACTACTATTTTACCGCACACCAACTCCGGTTATATCACTATATAAAAATTTTCTATCGAGTTGGGTTGGAAGTCGTCTTTCTATATAGTGGAAGTCATGATAATATCATGGGGGTTATTAAAGTCAGAGAAGTGTTGGAGTCGATTAATCCCTGATTTGAGAAAAAGAATGTTTTACTGGAATTGTTGTCATAGATTCTTATGTTAAAAATTTTGTGATTTGACAATCTAGAGGCGAACTATTGAGAGAGAAGCTGAGATTTATTTTCGTTCGTCCTTTCCACAGTTTAGCACTTCCAGATTGAATTTCTGGACTTCTACATTGAATTTTAGTCAGAATTTTTAAAAATGTGACGTTAGTTAACGACTCTGACTTTATAACCTCGACTCTGACTTTATAACCTCCTTATATAGTAGAATCCACTCTATCTGGCCTAATGTGATGGAAGAACGGGCGGATAATGGAAAAGCCGGAGTTCTGTAAATGTTCACTTCCTAATCCCCCCCCCCTCCCCATCAGAAACATAATTTTAATACTAAAAACGACTCGACTTTACATATCTTTACATATCTTTTACATATCTATCGACTCGACTTTACTCATCGTCATATGTTGTGACCTCTTGGTACATGTTAGTAGTTTATACATAAATGTAACATAATGAACATAATGTAAACGTTAGTTATGTACTGTACTGTATGTTTTAAAAAAATATTATAAAAAAAGGAAGCCTGAGAATAATAATATTGTTACGAAAATTATGCAAATTGTTCTTATTTATCATTTATTATGCCATTTTTCGTCTGTAAATAGTCATTAGCGTATGTAAAAATGGAAAATTAACGCATTTCTCTGTAAATATCGCCAAACTGGCAACAATTTTGATGAAGCTTGGCGACAGCTCCGATGATTTGGCTACGTCATGCGGCCAAGAGACTAGACCGTCTGGTCGAAATTCCACTGTACTTCCGCACTCGTCCCGAGTATGGGGGGCGTTTGCGAAGGCATATTCAAAAGGCACCATGTTTTGGATAGAGTGCCATCTACGCGGTAGGGAAAGAACGTAACTATGCCTTTAATCGGGTTCGAACCTACGGATCTGACGGCGGCCTTCATGGTGACAGACGATCGGGCTGGACAAATCTATTGCCCGACATGCTAGGCTAGGGACATAAAAATTTCAACCGGACACGTTGTGTACATACACAAAAAATTTGAAAATTTTCATCAACGACGATGATGCAAGTGTTCCTATATACACTGCTCAAAACAATTAGGGGAGCACATGGTTTTAACGAAATTACGCAAAGATGTATACAGATAAGTAACATAAAATGAATCATCCATAATTTAAAGCCTAGCAGGAAACGGAAGAAGAAAACTTCATATGCAAATCAAAGTTCATGACGTCAAAAACCAGAAAAAGGAGATAAGGGCAGAAATCGGGATGTTGCAGAAACGCCTGTTTTACTGCCGTAACTGTGAAATTCGATTGCGCAGTATTTTTTTTTGAGACAAGGTGACTTGAGGATGTCTCAACAACGTGATTTACCGGAATCCATGGCATGGCGTGTTATAGGCAGACTGGAATCCGGGCAAACACATCGTAGTGTCGCGGACGCTGTTGGAGTCGCCAGAAGAGTTGTTGCAAGGCTGTGGAATCGATTCCAAGAAACAGGAAATGTTAGACGTCGACCAGGGCAAGGTCGGCCACGCGCCACTACAGCAACTGATGACCGGTATATACAGTTAACAGCCCGTCGAAACAGAACAGGGAATGCTACGCAGCTGCAAAGACGGTTGCTCTTGGCAACAGGACGAAGGGTGTCCAGCCAAACAGTACGTAATCGGCTTCATGAGGGAGGGCTCTATGCACGTAGGCCAATGGTCTACATTCCGTTGACCCCACGCCACCGTGCGGCCCGAAGAAGATGGGCTACTGAACATCGAGATTGGGAGCAACATGATTGGAGCCAAGTGCTGTTTACAGACGAGTCCCGATTCAGTCTGGAGTGTGACACCCGACGTGTTCTGGTATGGAGGGACAGGGGCACTCGAAATAACCCCGCATTCGTTCGTGAAAGGTCACAATACAGACGAGCTGGTTGGATGGTATGGTGTGGAATCAGCATAGGCGGACGTACGGGCCTGCATATCATTCGGAATGGCACTTTGACGGCCCGAAGGTATGCAGACGAGATACTGCGACCTCATGCCATCCCTTACGCTGGAGCCATTGGAGATTCCTTTGTTTTCCAGGATGATAATGCCCGACCGTATAGAGCTCGTCTGGTGGAGAACATGCTTGAAGCTGAAACAATAGAGCGTACGGAATGTCCAGCGTGCTCCAAACATGCTCGGAGGACGCATTGCTGCGCGACCAAGGCCGCCTGTTACTGTCCGAGACTTGCAGATTGCACTTTTTGAGGAGTGGAACAGTATTCCCCAAAGTCTGATCGATAACCTCATCGCATCCATGGCAAACAGGTGTGCAGCAGTCTTAGCTGTTCGAGGAGACCACACGCCCTATTAAAACTCATGCATCAGGTCTAAACAGTACTTTTTTTTTTATCGTTTACATGTAACCAAATTGTTGCCCTAAATCACCTTTTCATGTTTTTTCCATATTTTCAAAGAATTAAAGCTTCATTCCAAATTCTTTTACGTCTTTTTTCTGTATTGCGCATTGATACGCGTGTACTATCCATTGTATGCCAATACGTGGCTGTCTCGCACCGTTTTCTTCACTTTTTTGCTTGCTCCCCTAATTGTTTTGAGCAGTGTACATGCATGCGTACGATTTCACAGAAACGTTTACTTTGGCTGCCATGATGCAAATGCGTAATCAATGTATTTTGATCCATTTTTACTGTCTTAATATTTAGCAGCCCGGTGTGGTCATGGGCTCTCATATACTGCAACTGCACTCATAGGCTGGAATCTTTGGCTATGATCCCAGGCCAAGATTTTTTACGAGTCTTTCTCTAAAGTCTCTCGGTTAATTTTACCTGTTTTAGTAAATTCAACTCTTTCGGTGAAAATAGTACTGGGATTCATCCTATGCTAGAGAAATTCACATAAATATTGCTTGAACACTAAGATTCTTGCTGCTATCTATTGGATAAAAACAAAACTATCTGTCATAATTCTTAAAATAAAACGATTGTTAAACGGATCTGTAACATGAGAATGATAATTATGTGTATGAAACTACACATATATTTTTTTCTGTACACCAGTGTGCATTTTATGCGCCAAAATATCGGTTGCTATGTTTGCTGCAGGAATTGATTCTGCTGTAAACTTAAAAATATAGTGACTTTTCTTTCTTTCAAACCGTGCACAACTCAGGTCTATCGCCATCTATGGGCAATTTACTACCTAGTGAGTTGCTCCGGAAGTGCAAGTGTGTGTGTTAGTACCTAACAGCCTGAGTGAGTATGTAGTGTTGTTTTTGATTTTTCATTGCTACTACTAAACAACACATGTATTTCGTCCATATTCCTCTACGGAACTTCTAACGAATTGGTATATGTGTCCATGTTGTGAACCTAATGTGAAGCTTGTTTCTGTGTAATTCCTGTTATAGTGCTGCCATCTACCACACATTTTTGGAGCTATGAATGGAGTGTAATGTTTGATGATTTTACCATTGTAGGCCTGTTGCTATCTGCGGTGAGACTTTTTAAGGGGGGAAGGATAGGCTCGCTTTCGCGATTTTTCAGTGCTGTGCTACCATATATATTTCAGAAGCGATGTGAGTGATGTGTTATGATTGAATTACATTTGTACTGTTTGTAGGTCTGTTGTTCTCTGTGACGATACTTTTTAAAGGGTATATCGGCTTGCATTCGCGCCTCGTTGGCACACGGAATTTATACTGCTACTAAACCGAACATACACCTCGTACACATGCCTCTCTGGAATTTCTAACGAATCGGTGCGTGTCGGAACGTGCTGCGTGAGTGTATGTATATACATGGCCCTAATACATATATGCACGTTGTACGACTTTTGCTTGTTTTATGTACTTCCTAGTGCTGCCACCTGTGTTTCCTTATTTTGAAATAAAGATGGTAAATGCTTGAACTTTCATGAAATATACTAGAGCGGAACATGAAAATTAAAAGACATATATTTTCATGCTGCAAATTCAGAAGATATAGAAATTTTTTACCTAATTTTCCCCCCTTATTTATGCCGGTTCGCGAAAATTTTCACTTTATTTCCGCGGTTCGCAATGAGAAAAAGATTGAAAAGAACAATGAACTGAATTGTACGGGCCCAGGCTTTATAGCCAATAGGCAATTTTTGCTATTGTCTTGCAACTCGGCATTACACACAATGCCCTCTGAAAAAAATTTTCAATATGTCCCGGTTTTTATCAGTGAATTTGCGTAATGTTCCGGTTTTTTTAAATCAGGATTTGATCCAGTTTCTCAGACGCATAATCTGGCCACCCTATAATAGGCCTGTGCATGCGCAAGTCCGCTCCCGTACAGCCCGTCCGCTCCCAAAGTGTGGGTCACGTTAATGAACTAGAGGGGAGGGGGTATATAGCGAGAGATTCCCCAAAATAAAAACGTTCACATAAGAAATTCATTTTTACTTCAAAAATATGCCAAAACAATAAATGCCTTTATTCGGCTCAGCTAATTACCTTGCATCATATAATGTAATTTTTCCAAATTCTACTTGCACATTATATCAAGTTAATACTTATACGGGGTGATTCCAAGTGTAGAATCTTTTTGAAATCGAATGAGTCGTTCTTAATTAATCATCCGGCATACGAAAATCAAGGAGCATGCACCCTCGCTGCACTTCCATCTTACATGAGGAGCATCAAGTACACCAAAAAAGGAAATAAATATTTATATAAATGCATTTTAAAAAAAGTGTTAAGCATCGATAAAGGTCAATACGCGCTGCCTAATTGAAACGGGAACAAGCGTTCCAAAAACTGTTTTTAAGAACATTTACTGGCAAAAAAACAGAATATCCCTGAAAACCGCGACGTATGGTCAGCCGGAGGGTTGCCGATACATTTTTTGGTCAAATGTGGGTCGCGCTTCAAATAGTTTGGGAAACGCTGCCGTACTCGGGTATGATTCTATAAGCCAGGTGAATTGTATCTTAGGCTTGGATTACAGTATTAAAGTTTAATAAAAGATTTTTTACAAAACTTGAGAAGAAAAAAACACCCAATAAACCTATTGATTACATTTATCGGTCGTATTTTTCAAGATTTATAAAAGCATTTTTGTCATAGTGTAATACCGGCCTTAGTGACTTATTTTCTGATGCCAACAGCGCGGAAAATCGTAATTTGCGGTTTCACTAAATTTAGATTTTTAATTGGCGACCGTATTCTCTTATTTTTATTCTCTCTCTCTCTTTAACTTTTTCTTATTTCTTATGTACTTTCTTATTTTCGTATTTTCTTTCAAAATATCGATTACTTTCGATTATAAAAAAAATTGTATCACTATTGAGATATTTTTCACGCAAATAAATCAATGTGTTTTAAAAATTTTATAAGCAAGTGAGTCTAGTAATAATATTTTTCGGGCCCGTAAAACATGGATTCGGGCTTCTATTATGTTTAATTTACATGCCGGGCCAGGAATGTAAATTTTTGGTGATTTGTCCAGCCCTGGCAGACGAGCATCGTGACACTGCGCCATTCCTTGTGGAACCACGAAGCAAAAAAAAAAATATTTCCGAGTGTTATTAGAAAGAGCATGGGAAAAAAAGTTCTCAAGGTATTTTTGAGGAACGGAACAACCAACCAACCTTCCCGGGTCATTCCGATTCTGGCTTGAAACATCCGTTTCTGTGTATTTCACAGAAATCAGATAAACGCAGAAACAGCTTTCACAGATCACTGCAGTGTGTATATATATATATATATACTATATGTATGTATAAAGGAAGAACGGGGAGGGGATGAAATAAAACAAAAACAAAAAAATTGCTTCTTCTATTTCAGGTATGTGGCATGGCATGAACCAAAGATCTCTTATCTAAACGACGCGTTGCTGCTTCTTTTCCCGTTGCAGTTGTTACGGGCGGGCGTATCTTTTTAGTGTACGGGGCAACGTAAATGCTCTTAAAAAGGTTCTTGCAACAGCCATAAAATAAAACACAAGTTGTTCCGTGGGTAGACGACGAGAAAAGTCCAGAGACCAAGTGGTATTAAAGAAGAAGAAGAAGAAGAGAAAAAACATAAGCGGGAATAGCTCCATCTAGAAAACACTTTACGGTTCAATGGCATTTTAAAGACCGAGAGGGAGGGCATATGCGGTCTAACCTGTACAATCTGTTTGTTTCCTCCTGATGAAAGGGCTGATAAAACTGCTACATTGTAAATTTAAGAAACTATTGCCAAATAATAATGTTGGTTAATGACGTGAATGCGTCGTAAATTGGGATGACAGTTTGAAAATTGATAGGAAATAGGTCAGGTTTTGTATCAAATTTTGAGACTTTACGAAGACGTAGTGGGTAGTATATCGTTGAAAAAGAAGAAGATTCAATGTGCAGTCAAACTTGGTTATAAAAAACCTTTGTTGTAATAATACCTTGAATATTACGTACGTCATGCGTGCTCAATCCATGGCCCACGGACCAAATGTGGCCCTCGGATTCATCTGATGTGGCCCGTGAACTCAAACATAATTTTGAAAAAAGTGGTATACTTCCAGATTATTTAGGTGACCTAAGGCACATTTAAAGATCTCTTAAATTACCTATGGTGCTGTTCCGGATCACTTCAGTGATTCTCGACACAGCTCCATAGCTCTCCACGGTATATTTATAGATCATATCAGTGAAGTAAACAATGGCACATTTACACGTCACTTAACTGAACCGCATCATATTCACGTATCACTTGAGGGATCCTGCAACTCAGTTCCATAGCACTTAAGCTGCACGCGACATATTTACATATTACTAAGTGACCCACAGCACATTTAAAGATCACTTAAGTGACCTACGGCACTGTTCCAGATCACTCAATTAAGTCACATTTTTGTCGATATAGGGTGCTAAATGAAAGCAAATCACATAATTCTGAAACTGAACCCTTCTCCAATCTCTTCTGTGTCTGAAACGTTCGTAGACTCGTGGCCGAAGTGAAACGACTTCACTAATTATACTTTATTGTCCAATGTCAACGTCGCAATGGAAATGTAAGAGCCAGTAGCAGTAAAATTCAGGACTGAGCCGTTAATCGTACACCTTGCATTTTATATAGAATTCTTATTTACATATTTCCAGAGATTTGCTTTCTTGAAGTGCCCTCTATCGACAGAACTTGTACCAAACAATAATCAGACGACTGATAATTCTAGAAGAATGGCGAGGTGAGGAACATTCAAGCTGAGTTTCATGGACTTTTTTCGTGTTTTTCTAAAGAAAAAATTCTCTCTCTGAAAAATACAAAAAAGAACCCAAAAAATGGGAAACAAACAATAATTTTTTCTATTTTGTAAGATACAAGATTTTCGCTCTCCCCTTTTTTATTGGTAAAGAAAAATCATTATGGTATCATATCATACACGGGCTCATAAGTTCCAAAGCAAAACGAGAGACATCTGACGCAAACAAAAAGAAAACTCTCCCCGTAATCATTTTCATTTATTTTTACATGACTGTACACACACACACACACATATCACGTGTTTTACGTTTCAGCTAATACTGATCATTTGTCTTTTCATTTTTTCCCCCTCGACATAATTAGCATATGAATCAGCCGACTTGCTTAGCGCGATCCACTTTTCGAATGTTGATCTCACACAGCCATGTTCTTTTGATCTTTGAAAATTACGGTAGGAAGAAACAAAACCCCCTTTTGTTTGTCGATAATTTCAGTGTTTATTCCGATGAAATATTTTCGTTGTTTCAATTGGGTTCTTGGTTCGTAAGTGGTGTTAAATTATATTCCTTAGTGTTTGGGTATCACGCGCATCGAGTCGTCCTCCGATGGGAAGTTGTCATAAGATGGCATAGATCAGGGCCGGATTAACCGTTAAGCAAAATAAGCACGTGCTCAGGGCACCACATAAAATGATCAAATATAGTGCATTTCTATTACGGGTGGTATGATTTTACACTTAGATTATGATTTTATAGTTGTTATGATTGTAATGTATATTTTGTAATGTATGCTTTTTTATGAATAAATTGCCAGAGGTATCCAGTCCGTGTGGACAATGAACCGATATTGCCGGCGATGTGGCCTGCGTATCTTTCGGTTTGACGGTTTCAGATCCCACAAGTAACGAAGTAAATTTTCGTTTCTAGTTGCGGCCCCGAGTGTTATACAAAAGCAGAGAAATCCAGTTAATTGCCAACAATAACTCGCGTTAATTGTCAGTTTCTGTGCTAAGATTTCACTGAATTTCCATAAAGTAAGCCCAGAGCCGTCTTCAACAGAAATCCCGTCCCACCCCCCTTCCCCGGGAAAAACAAAGTTTTCTGAGGCCCCTTACCTAGCTATAAATACCTGCCCTACCAATTCACATACATACTATCTCTAAAATTTTAACCATATCAGATTGTCATGAGGCTTCCCCTGCACTTGAGGCTCCCAATCCGTGGCATCATAGGTCTCTCGAGTGAAATGATTTTTCTGAATACTCTCCCTCACTTGAAAATACCTGCTTATCAATTTACATACTTATTCTTGAAAATTGTAAACAGATCCAATCATCACGAGGCCTCGTTGAGGTTAAAAGTACGTAAAGGGGACGGGGAGGGCACCATAAACACTTGAGTGATTAGAGCTTTCGTATGGGTTGATCTGGCCCTGGCGTAGATGGTCCGCTCTTTAGATTTGATAATTTAATTCTACTTGTATGAAAAATGCTATTCAATTGTTTTATAGTGCGAGACGTTATTATAAGACAGTCTTGAATTTTAATGAAAGCACAAGAAGGAGCGAAGCAAAAAATATCAAAAATTCCAAGCTGTTTTATGACGGTGGAAAATAACTTTATACCGAATATTGGGAATTAAAAAAAAACCATTTTCACATTTTTTGAGGAAAAACAAAAAATACACTATAGGCAAAATTATAAGACACCTACTGATTTGTGAGGGTAAAAGTAAAATAAAACTCAAACAAATTACATATGAATTTACCAAAAATCAAAATTTTAATTTTTTTACAACTACCTCTGTTTGCTAATTAAAGCCAAAATATGATTTATCATGGATTCAACCAAATCAGAGTATCATAAGGGACATCATTCCAAGCCCGTGGTAAGGCGGCTTTTAGATGTTCGAAGGCGCCGCTGTGGTGGTCGAGTGGTCATGGTGACGGACTCGCGTCGCGAGGTCCCGGATTCGAACCCCACCGTCGCCACAGTGGTGGTCGGCTGAAGTTTTCTGTGGTTCCCAACTTCAAGGTGCGAATGCGAGCCGATCTTCCCTTAAAAAAGTCTCGCCACAGACAGCAACAGACCTACAAACAGTAGAAATATAATTCAATCATAACACATCACTCACTTCACATCTGAAACATAGATGGCGGCACTGAAAAATCAAACAAAACACTACATACGCACTTAGACTGTTAGGTATAAACACAGTTACACTTCCGGCACAAATCACTAGGTAGTAAATCATCCATAGATGGTGATAGACCTGAGTTGTGCTCGGTTTGAAAGAAAGATGTTCGAAGGCTTGCCGTAGAGAGCAACAGGCCTACAACATTGCAGTTATTCATTCATTACATTTCACTCACTATGAGTTGAGAAAAAAACTCATAGTTTAAAAAAATTATTGCGGATGGCAGCACTATACACATAACAAGCATTACACAGAAACAAAATTCACGGAAGGTTCATTATACGTACATACACACATTCCAACATGTACCGATTCTGCAGAGGAATATGAACGAGGTGCACATGTCTGGTTTAGTAGTAGATGTTCGATGGAAGAAAATAGCCTCTCACCTGCATACTGATCTGCAAAGAATGTCCCACAAGTTTTCTATGGGGTTGAGGTCAGGGAAAAGAAACCGGCCTTGAAAGGACATTGACGTTTTCTTGCTTGAACCACTGTTTTGCGTTACCTGACACAAGAATCTATGCATCATCTTGTTGGAATATGTAATCTTCGCCACAAAGAATGGCTTCATAATGTTACGAAAATTATGTAAATAGGCAAGGCCCGTCATTTGGGAGGCCCGTCAAGGCCCGGCTTTTGAAAATACACTAAAAATGGTATATATATATATATATATATATGCATACATTGAGTACACGTTCTTTGCCCCCCCCCCCCGAAAAAAGTTGAAATGACGGCCCTGAAATAGGCCTAATTTGTCACTTATTGTATTATTTCCGCCTGTAATTAGTGCAAATAGTCATTATCGTATGTAAAAATGAAATTTATTAATTTATTAATCTGTGACATCCTGCATTTTGTTTCCTCCTTTGCTCATTTCAAGGGCTTGTAATAGAGGCATTATCCGGAACAGTATATGTCAAATTGTTCCTGCAAAAGTTCTACATAGCCTTTTGACTTCATCACTGAGGGCAGAAAACTAAATCAGTCTTTCTTTGGAGCAGAAAACGCTCCCCAAACGATCGCTGAACTACCAACCATTTCGAAGCTCATTAACTGCTTCGTTGCAGACCTCAAAACATGCCAATATGAATGATCTGGGGATCATCAAGATTAATTTTTTTTCATCGAAGAACGTAACAGAATACCACTTTTTTTTGAAGGACCGGACGCACCCCGCTTCCCATCTCAAGGAGATACCGAAGCGTTCCCGAAAGATGAGTGCATCGGGAATTTTATTAAATGAGTATATGTATATATATATCTATAAAAATTTGTATAATAGAATAACAAGTCCGATTACAGGAGTATGAATCAATGAAATAATTATGATGAATCGTTGTCTAAGAATCGAAGTCTAAATTGATATTGTAGTGTCCTTGCCACGTCTGAACTCGATAACCAAAGTTCCGTTGGTGGCGGTCCGTCCGCGTTCGTTGGATGTCACGAACTGTAGTCGTGTAATAAGCCGTACAACGACAAATCGATGCCATGTTTGCGTCACATAGATTCCTGGTCCAAGCCAGCCAATGTTCGGAGACACCCAGGTGTTTTAGCTCGTTCTAGACACACATTTCTGTTCCATAAGTATTCTACATCTTAATTCTCCTGGGAATAGGAGAATTTCATCATTCCCGAAGCTACATCGGCTGGCTACCTTGATTATGGGTAGCAGAATACCACTGATGAAGTCCAAGGTATGGTATGTTTGGCGGAAGTATTGAAATTGTTCGCTGTGAGCACTGCAGTTGTAAGGCAAATTTTATATTTCTCTGGGATCTCTCTCTCTCTCACACACACACACACACACACACACTTTTATGACGTACTAAGTATGTTGTACAAAGTGTTCCAAAGCGAGTTTGGCGATAAGAAAATTGTACCGTATATTGGGAATTTACCTTTCACGAATTTCACTTTCTTCTCTTACAGCTCTGTACCCCCTTGTTGTTTTTTCTACTGATGAGGTATTTGTAAAAAGATATACATTATTTTCATTGGTTTATTATGGGGTCATTCAAGTATTACGTCAGCATCGAGGGGGGTGGGGTTTCGGAGTAGCTGACTTTTGATGACAAGGGGGCATGGGGGTTTGAAGGTTGCTTACGTCAGCAACCACCCCTTTTTGAAGATATGAAATATTCTAAGCTGCTGACGAAATTTTGCTGACGGGGGGGGGGGGGGGTCAGTGTTTTGCTGACTTTTTCTGACAAGAGGCGGGGTGAAAAATGGCCGAAAAACTGCTTACGTAATACTTGAATGGCTCCTATCCAGTGACATAAAAGTGACATCAAAATAAAAAAAAAAGATTTGAATGAAGTAATGCAGTGCTATACTATACTGCAAAACAGTGGAATACATGCACGTAAGGTTCATTTTATTGTAGAAATATTCTTTCCGTTTTTTTCCGTAAATATTCGTGGGGTATATTGGTAATATCCTTAGGGTTACAATAAAAAATCAGACCTTCATACTTAGAGTAACCATATCTCATCGAGAAAAATACGGGAAATCGTGATCCCAATCATATTTGCGCTGCCATACGTCCGCAAAATCACTAGTTGTTGCTGAAATTACTAAAAAGCTGCAAATGAATGTGCAAAATCGGTACTGGAAACCACAGTGAAATGAAATGTAGTTCACGGAAAAAAAATGATGAACATCACAAGTATGGGATATGAGTATTTTCATAGCCATTTACTATCATATTATAAATTATAAGTTTTGAAAATTATCTCCACATTCACGATATCTGTGAAAATTACATACTCAAATAAACTTCGTTCACGGAAAGAAAAATACGTGAAAGTGTAAGAATGTTCTATAAAATGCGGAACATATGGCCACAATACTCAAGCTGTGAATCGTTGGTCCTTTGAATTGTTTCAGATATTTTACAGGTTCTTGAGTAAAGGTTGAGAACCGCTGCTTTGGATATAGGGGCAATTCAAGTATTACCTAAGCAGATTTTCAGCCATTTTTGACCCCCCCCCCCTTGTCAGCAAAAGTCAGCAAAACACTGATCCCCCACCTGTCAGCCAAATTTCGTCAGCAGCTTAGAATATTTCATATCTTCAAAAAGAGGTGGTTGATGACGTAAGCAACCTTCAAACCCACCCCCCCCCCTTGTCATCAAAAGTCAGCACATCCGAAACCCCCTTCCCCCCTCGATGCTGACGTAATACTTAAATGACCCCATAAGGGTCAAACCGAGCACAACTCCGGTCTCTCGCCATGGGGGCAATTTACAACCGATTTAGTTGTGCCGGAAGTAAGGGTGTGTATAGATACCTAACAGGCTGAGTGCGTATCTAGTGTCATGTTTTGAATTTTCAGTGCTTCCATCTGTGAGTGAAGTGCAATGATTGAATATTTGCACCGTGGCAGCCCTGTTACTCTCTGTGGCGAGACTTTTCAACGGGGAGATCAGCTCACACTCGCGCCTCGAAGTTGGGAACCGCAGAAAACCAACTTCAGCCGACCACCACTGTGGCGCCGGTGGGGTTCGAACCCGAGACCTCGAAATCCGCTAAGACAAGATGTTGTCGAAGAAAAAAAGAAAAGACAACGTGATACTGGGTCATATAGTAAATACAAAACCACAGCCACATTTTTTAGGCTTAAACCCTGCGAACAGTTCTGTATTCAATGAACAACGTGGTCACAATGTGAAAGTATCTGGGGGGGGGGGGCAAAAGTCGTTTGTCCATTACCCTACCACAATTTCAATTTTTCTGAAAAACACCTAAACGATATTCGATGGTTAATCATATGATATTCAAGTTAATCATATCATGCTACTAATGACATATGGCAACGATCTGATGTCAAATATGAGAATTGAATATTGAGCTGAAACAAACAACCCTGATCCCACAGACACTCAATCCTTCGGACCACCTTCTTTCGTTGGGCAAAAAGCCTTCCTCCTTTTCGCCTTGAAAATAACATTAAGGTACCTTTTGCCAACACCTTCTATAGCAGAAAACTTCCGCGCGAAGCTTTGACTTCACTGAAGTCGTCCATTTCACCTGTAGCCATTGGATTATGGCAAACCGACGTATGCGAAATCTTTGCCCTTTTTTTGTAGTATATCCAATGACTATAGATGAAATGGTAGACGACTTCAGTGACGTCACGAGCTTCGCGCGGAGGCTTTCTGCTATAGAAGTAGTTGCTTTTGCAAGGTGATCATATACTTTGGTGTTTTTTAACTTCACTGTTATTTCACTGTTAACTTCACTCAGCAATCTTCCCATTTATTCCATCTTTTCCTTTCAGCAATGTCTTTTCTTTCTTTTTCCGTTAGTCTCAGGCAAAGTTATTGATTCAATTAAGATGTTGTTGTTGTTCTCTCTGGCTTGCGAAACAATAGGATTGTTCTTTGATGTCAGTTCCAGACAGTTATTTCACCGTTTCTCGAGCTGGTGTATGTTCTTTTTCAAAGACCTACCTCAACTGTTAGAGTGCACATTTCTTCACAGTGGCTTGTCTCCCCCCCAACCTTTAAACCGTGCTTTCAGATGACTTTTGAAAGTCGCAGGGTGACGTGCCCGGACTGTAGGGAGCAGGGCCGTATAACGAGGACTGTCTCATGAGGCGCTGGAATCAGTACCACAGCTGATGTCATGCGCGACGTCATTCCCCTGCAGAACCGAGTGCTCCCGCTTTGCCACCTTGTTAATCACAGTAGTTTGCACAATCGCTGTACTGCCTATTTTACTTAAATATTTTCAAAATTATCTTTTCGATTATTTGCCATTAGTATTTGTAAACTTATTGGCTTGCTTCGTGCAACCATTTAAAATAAGAAATTTTGCATTTGCTTATGAGGTAACTTCCACTGTGAGAATATTTTTCTCGGATTATATAATTAATTCATCTCGGGTAACCTATTTCAGTTGAACTACGTACGTAAACTTTTGTTGGATTAATTGAAAGCCATTTTGAGACAGATAATTTCAGTTTTAATCTTTTGAACTTCTGATAACTTTCGATTATTTATTTATTTTTTATTTATTTTTTTTTTGCTTTCATTTTTATTAGGTGTAGCTTTTGAAAGCCTTGAACTTCGTTAATACAAATGCAATTGCAATATAAAAGTGTGGGAAGCCAGTGGCGTCGGAGCCGATTGTGCTGTCGGGTGCTCGAGCACCCTCGGTAATAATAGTACGGGTCTGAGCATACAACTAAATTGATTCAGAAATCTCAATTTCCTATGTAAAGATCAAGAGGAGCACCCATAAGTTCCAAACACTTCTGACGCCCCGTGGAAAGCAAATATTAAAAAAAATGCTCAATATACGATGGTATACCCCTCAATATACCCCCTCATCATTCCAGAACTTTCGTGCTTCATGGCATGACGCAGAAATCGCAATGACGTATAAGTAGATTCACCGTGGAACTTATAAGACTGTTGACTGTGGCTTCAAAGTCAAGCAGACTGATTGAATCATCCTGTAATCGAAGTTGAAGACCAAGTTGAAATCGTTAAAATAAATTGATCTGTCACTCCATTCGTAAAATCTTTGTAATCTCTCCTAACGCGTTATGGTAGTGTTATGTGATGCATACTTTATTCTCCCGCATTAGCTAGCAGCATACCGGGCAGGATGAAAATGATTTTTTAATAATAATTGATTTAATAATGATTTTTTAATGATAATTTTATTGATTAGAATTTGCACGATAAAATTCGGGAAATAACATTATGTAGAAAAAAAAAGAAGTAGAATTTTCGATTTCTCTGTGTTTGCTTAACCTGGATGAGCCTGAAAATGATGATTATTTTCCTAAAACTTTGCTTTTGTGGTTTACTACCCCCGGGGGTAAGCTATTCCATTTATTAACAACCCTATTAGAGAAAAATTCCCTGCGACACCATAACCTCGGATTGTAAGCAGGTACCAATCGATACAGGTGTCCCCTTGTAAAAGCAGTCAATTGACGGTGTACCAATAATTCATGGTCCATCCTATCCATCCCGCTGTAAATTTTGAACACTTCGATCATGTCTCCCCGACACCTGCGTTCATCCAATGTAAACATCTACAAAAATGAAGTCTCTCTTCCCCCGTGTGCCAATAAGGACACGCGTAGCTCTTCCCTGCACCCCTTCAAACAAGTCAATGTCCCTCTGTAGGTATGGTCTCCAAAACCTTAAACCAAATTCCAGTCCAGGACGAACTAAGCCTCGGAAAAGCGGAAGAATGACTTTAGGAGAACGCGAAGACACCTTTTCGAAATATATTTATGTGAATTGGTCATTTACCATTGGCTAATTGAGTCACTGGAATATCGAAAATGACAGAAAAAAAAGAACTTTTCGCACTGATAATAATTTTAAAAACTATAAATAACTTTTGGAATGTCAAGTCACTTACGTAGACGTTTGACAAAAAATAAAATTTGAGTTTTAATTTAAAATAAAATTTTAAACTAAAAAATTAGTGGATCTTTTTCTACACATTTTTACTTCCATATACACTTCGTCTTCACGTTTTCTAGCTCCCGAAAATAATTGTCAATTGTATTTTCGATATTACCCTTATATACATGCTCCAAGTCGAGAATCTTGAAGGTGCTGTTTTGGGTAAGCACTTATGCTTTCTTTGAATTTTTTCAGATGAGCTGGAGAATGGGCGATGTGTCATTTGGAGACATTGGAAATTTCATTTTCATGTTTTCCCCCAAGTTTAAGATAGTATTTGGTCTAGCGGTTACCATGCGGAACTGCATATATTTATCTTCTTTATCAGTCTTTGACTCTTTTGGGAAGTTCTTTGTATTCCATATTCTTTGCTGTTCTTCAGTACATATGACACATCGCATCTCTTCCATACTTATTACGAAAAATTCAAAGAAAGCATGGTTCATACCCAAAAGAGCACCTTCACCAAAGAATTCTCGACTTGGAGCATGTATATAAGGGTGAACACATCGAAAATATGTTGGCAATTATTTTTGGGGGCAAAATAGATGAATATGAAGTATACATGTGCGAAAACAAAGATGGAAAGTCCCATTATTTTTTCTAATTTAAAATGTTATTTTCTTAAATACGTGACTTATATTCTAAAAATGTTATTTACAGCTTCTAAGATTATTATCAGTGCAAAAAGGTTTTTTTTTGTCATTTTCAATATTCCGATCGCCCAATGAGCCAATGGTAAATGAACAAATATCGATTCCCCCTCACCACAAAAACACAGTTTAAAGCAAAAAAATTGCTGTGTATTCAGTCTATTTTAGTCATAAAAAATTGGGGGAATGTGCTATGCTAACCAACAAGAAAAAATCGTTTTGAACAGTGTAATCGATTCATTTGATGACAATTTTTTTTTTCAAAGAATGAAAAATTCGTGCTGCAACGAGTTAGTCTAGTATTTCTATGAGATTATCAAAATAGTGAACGAGATTGGGGGGTTCGAGAGGGGTATCGGCTCGATAGTCTTCAAATGGCAGACTACACCGATCATTTAGTACCCTTACACGAGCTTTGGTATGACGTATTTCACCATAGCATATACATATTCTCCATACGGTACCAACAAAAATAAAATGTCCTACGTGGGAGGCGCGTGATTTGGAGACTACTGATTTATTGCAAGGCCATCATCATTCGTCTCAACGCATCTTTCTGTTACTTTTATATTTGGAGAGAAATATCATTTCGTCAGCAAAGCCTTGCCCCTACGGCGCTAATGAAGGCTGACATTTCGCAAGACGCGCTTCACCTTTTATGTATCCCGTGAAACATTAGCACATCCATAATGGAAAGACATGTTTTAACCTACGAGTTCGAAGTATTACACATCGACATATTGTGCCATATTAATATAACAGTGTATTTTTTTTTAAATTTTTGATGTATTCCTATTTATACATTAGTCTGATGAAAAAAAAGTTATAATCGTAATTTTCGAAATAGATTGGAGTTCTCATTCGATGTGTTCTCATGTTATGACAGAGCGCAATGTTTAGATTTTCGTAGTCCTAATAATTACAGATATCGGATTAGAAGTGATGGAATCAATTAGTTTAAATGGAATTTTCTGTGAAAAAAAACTAAGGAAAAAATACACTGACCGGCCAAAAAAAAGTTACGCATTGTTCCGGACAATGTCTCTTACAAGCACTCGAGATGGTAAAGAGCGAATCAGTTGCTGACCGGACCAGAATAGAATATTTTTGGCGGTACCGTGGCACGTAAGCCGTTCTGTCGCACTTAGCAAGCGGGCGGGCCAATGTGGTGGCCTGAGGTATATTACGAATATACCTGATGGCACGAATCAATTTCCAGGGCAACACAGATTTATTTTACTGAGCAGCTATTTACACGTATTCACAAGCAGCGATTTGACGAAACACGCTAAACAGAGAGCGGCTTCCCTCACGTACAAGAGATCTCGCATTGTAAAAACTCAACAAAACTCCGCTGTGGTGGCACTCATGTATATATAGAGGAAGAAAGGTTCTCGAGAGAGTTCTACCATATTCTCATGGCATCCCACCCTTTTCCCTTGGCGTCATGACGTCGCCAACTTATCGGCGCTGTAGCCGAACGTACCAATTTGGCGAGATTTACAGAGATGCGTTATGGCTATTTAGAGGCAAAAAATGACATAATGATAGATAAGGACTATTTACATGACTTACGTTACAATATTCCGACACTTTGTTGGACACCCGTTACCACGAACTACTTGTCGTGCCAGTGTTCACCAATGCGTATCTAGACGCGTATTTTATGCATCAAAATCTATATATTGAATACAACCTGCAAAACATTTTCCTTTATGCGATTTTACCATTTTTTTCCTAATAATTATTTTTATTATTTACCATATAGATTTCCACGATAAAAATAGATGAAATTAATTCTGGTAGTTTTGGGTCCGGTTTCTAGTTGTTTTTGACGAATAATCCAGTTGGAAATTTTTTTTTTACTGTCGCAGAACTGGTCTCACACTAGTTGACTGGAGCGTTTGGCTCTCTCATGTGAGCTAAGCCGGCAAAAAAATAGTACAGCCGACCCTCGGTATTCGCGAGGGTTACGTTCCGTTGGGGAGAGTGAGGGGGGGAGGGGGTCATCGCGAATTCGGAAAATCCGCGAATAACCGAAACCGTAAACTTTTGTCTTGTAAGCATGTCTTTTATATCTGTTTTGTGTGGCAGAAGTAGAAAGGCCTGTCCAGTGATTTTCAGCAATGTTTTCTGAACGAACATTATAATGTCTGTTAGGTGTTTCTTCTTTATTTCAGTAAACCCTTTAGAGTATGTGACAAGGTTTCTGCAACCAATTTTCGTTACGTCGAAAGAAACGTAGAAAAGTTGGTGAGCAAATGGTGTTTGGATATCGCCTTTTGTAGGAACTCTGACATCATAAGTTTGATAGGGACCACATATGGCACACACAAGCACAGTACTTTCCGACGTGCACTGGTTTGTTAGAATTTCCTCAGAGGAATGTTTATGAAGTACATGTACTGTGTAGTGGTACCCAAGAAACTTTGAATATCAGTCTAAACTGTGAAGGTGCCTTCTGATTTTCAGAACGGAACAAGATTCAAACCAATCCAGGAAGAGTGCTGTTTAAAGTTCAAGGCTATTATCTTGTTCGTAAAAAATACGGGGGAAATGTGACTTCTTTCCCATCAATGCAAGTGGATTTGCAAATTCAATAATAGCAATTATAGTATGTAAGTTTGCATTATATAAATTGCATAACTTTTTTTTTTCGCACCCAAAGAACCTTCTACGTGAGAGACATGTGGATCTCCAGGGCTATACATGCAGTAGTAGCAGGTGTCGCTGCAATAACCGAATTTAAGACATCGAATTTTAAGCTCTGTTTTTTTCCCTTGATATATTTAGCTGTAGATTCATTGATGCCGTAATCACGGAGAACCACATCAACGGAGCTAATCATTGTCAATATTTCGAATTTTGCTTTCAAGTTTTTCACTTTCAGAAACATTTAAATAACAGTCTTTTTGAAATATTTCCCGAACCCCTTAAGAGGGTTATTTTTAGGACGTGTATTAACACGTACAACTTATTTTTTGTTCCGATACGACGATTAGCACTGCAACGGTGTTTTCCAGAAAACTGGGAAAGGAGACGACGAATACGAAAACCACGAATATGAGATCCGCGAATACCGAGGGCCGACTGTATTACATAATACATTGGGAAAGGGTGACTGTGTGTGTGTCTGTGTGTGTGTAAGAGGAAGAGGGAGAATGAATGGAAAATGGAATGGAAAAACTGTTCCTTTCACCTTTTTACGTTTCATTTCTTATATGTTAACAATCGTACCACTTTCTGAGATTTACCTCTACTAGTTCAACTGCACATTGTCCAAATTTGTTCACAAAAGTCCTTTTGTAGTATCCCCGTATGTAGTACCTGGAACATAATCCCACCAAAATTAAGAAGACAAAATAAAAAAGCACTTGATAACGTTTCAGATTGGTATCAGGAACAGAATAATTTATATATTTTCGTTCTTTATGTATTTTCCAATGAAAAGAACAAGAAAATCAATTACAAAAAAGAAGAATCAGGGGTATTCTTCATTCCTGTTAGACATCAGTCAAGATCAACACCAGCGAAGGTCGTGACGACGTCACTGAAGAAGGTCATCTCACCTATAACCATTGGATATAGCAGACCGACACATGCGCCATCTTTACCCTTTTTTTTGCAGTGTACTCAATTTCTATAGCCTACTTTAGTGACGTCACGAGCTTCGCGCGGAGGTTATTAGCTATAGATGTTGTTGGTCAAGATAGCGTTAGCCGAGGAGATAAAGAGATCCTATTGGGGTGCCATTTATTTTCCGTCTGAGTGGATCTATTAATCTCCAAAGGCATCAGCCAACCTTCAACGGTCACGGAACTGATCTCAAGAATTTTCGTTTCGCTACATTAATGGAACGAACGTTTCATTCCTCCATCTTATGTCTTGTGCGGTACCGTAAGATGTATATGTGTGTGACATTTATTTGGAGAGAAATACAAACATTTTTCAAGGACTTGTGGATCAGCGTTTCTCAGTCCCCCTCTGAACCCAAGGACCAATTAAACGTATGAAAACAATTAGATGGACCACTAGGTTTGTTGAAAAAAGTATCCAGACATAATTTTTCGTGCGAAAAACAATTAAGCTATGGTGCACGTATGTAGGCAATCCTAGTGCACATGCTCAATAATAATGACGATACGTTTTACGCTTATATACAGTATATAAGCCATAGTTATATGCTTTACGTTTGCCGCAGAATTCAACCAATTATTGTTATATTCTGTATTGTTAAATTAAAAAAAAATATTTTACGGTGCACCGAATGTAACTATAGTTCAGGTATCTTCAACCTGTTGCTCGCGAGGACCACGGTGCTCTCCCTGAACACCAAGAGTGCTCGATGCTCATGTTCGATTTTGTGCTCGCGAGAACTTGGTCAACGTTCCAATTAAAGACCTTGTACAAATTAAATTCACAACGATTGAAATCATCCTGATTTCATGCATTTGTATGTCAAACTTGCCGTAAAGGGTTCTCTTCTTTTGATGATGGGTGCAGGCAGTGCTCGCAACTAGAAAAAGGTTGAAGACCATATTGTCTAAACCTTTGTATGAATAGCGGAGAGGGACATCACACATATATGTCACCATCTGGTGGCAAATGTTAGTATGTAGGCTATATGAGCTACTAGCAGTTAGGTCAGGCTGTCGGTGTACTTTACTGTCATACCATATATGCTCTAAGAAAGAAAAGGTGTTAATGTCTTCTGTAGCGGCGGGGGGGGGGGGGGGGTGTGGGGGTCGGGAGCTGGTCTAGCGTACTCGTCTGGATTGCTAGAGGACGCCGATACTCCGTACGGAGACTCTCCGTTGAATTGTCTTTCCTAAATTTATCATCACACACACATTTGCCAGTTTTCTAAACTTTTTATTCAAAAATTGGAGACAGATGGCAGCGTTACTTCAGAATGAAATACGCATGTTTCTGACATCATAAATACGTTAGGGCTTTTAGTAGGCTTTCTCCCGACTTTCAGCAGGTGTAAACTGAGCCGTGTAGGGAAAGGTATTTTATTGAAAAATTCCTCTTAGCAAAGTATTTGGGTTTGTCACTGCTAAAATAAGAGGCTTTCAAGGAGACGAGATATTTCGTGAACGACGCTTAAAGGGTTGTACTGCTCCCGTCGCTTTTAGATGATGGCCTTAGGGGCCTGTTTAATCTATTTCTGATGGTCTGAATTTCGGTCTATAGAAGAAGCTTTTTTCCAGACTGTTTTCACAGTTAAAGGGTTTAACCAATATAAATGTTATTGTTACGGTCTAACGTCTATCACTTCTAACGTCACTCCCACTTATGAAGTCATTTCAATTCGGTTCCGAGGTACAAAGAGGTCTGGTCGTATTTCAGTCAGAGAATTGGATAATCAGAGATTGGATGGTCAGAGAGTGGGATAACGTTACCTCAAGAGAGCCGAATAAAAATGACTAAATAAGCGGGGTGACTTAATAACAATTTAGTTCAGTTCGATAATGATGCTGAAAGGACTTTAATTTTATAAACCGGTTGATGGGTCTTCGATCCTGGGTCCTCGCGATGCAAGTCCGACACAGCGGTACCTACCTATTAGGACTCAATTTAATATACCCACCAGGATGGAGTCTGGCATAAAATTCGTCGAATTGCGGACACTATTGATTTATGAGGATTCAGGTTCGAACCTCGTTGATAGGACAGTTAGTTGGTGGGCGGTTGAAGTTGGTTTTCACGTTCAGAAACGCTGATATACAGATCATTTCATCCCCATGGGAAAACTTTTCTTACCCTTCCAGAATCTGTCCAAAAACTAGTTTCTAGTTTTTTTAGGAAATTTATTAAATTTCTGAAATAAATCTGAATTTTTTTAACATAAAATATCTTTTCTGATTTTTAGACATTTTTTAAGAATAATTACATTTTTCAATGGATTCTGGAGGTAATTAAAAAAAGCAACGGACTCAATATGGAGCCTTGGGGGAACTCCTCGAAGCTGATTGTTTGAGGAGGTACATGACATAATTCTTTTAAAATCGTTAGCATTTCTTTGGTCGCGATTTATCTAAGGATTTTTTTCTCCGGTTTTTTCCTTTTTTGTCCTCCTGATTCTTTGAAGAAACTCTCGTTGATACGACGAGATTTTCCGAGAGAACTCTTCAGAATCGTACACTAGTTATACGAGTATGATGTCGGAAGCATATTCCATTCGCTTAGATAGCATATTTTTGCAGAAGTACTTGAATAAAGATTACGTCAGCAATTATTATTATTTCATTTTTTTTTTTTAATTCTAAGTAGGGAGAATACAATGGCGGCTTTCGAGGCGGCTTCACTCGATTTTCAGCGCCAAATAACTTTTCAAGTCCGTCGTGGTGGTTTTTTTTTTCGCTAAAAATTATTCCGGCTAGTAAAGTTGAACCTCGTTAAGACGAAGTCGAATGAACAGCGAAAATATTTCGTATCAACGCCCCCACCCCCGCATTGAACAGCAGAGTCCCCCCAGGCTGGGATCTTTGGTTTGCCCCGTCATATTCCCTTCACGGGTCTTTTTATAGTGTGTGAAAAAAGAAAAGAATGATAAGAATAGTCTTGGACTCATAGGCGGAGATAGACTTGGAAGTCTGGGGGGGGGGGGCACGGTCATTATTGCTGGGGGGGGGGGCAAGATGATGATGATGTCGATTCATCTATACATATATGCATTGGATCAGTCGACTTCGCCTTTGATGCTGCGGGGGGGGGGGCAATGCCCCGACCACGCCCCCTCCCCGTATCTCCGCCCATGCTCGGGCTCCCGGGATGGAGCCCTGTCAACCCCACCCTTGAGAGGGGCATGTATACCATACCAACCGAGAACAGTCCAGGCTACATCACCTATAGGCAATATCAGCATTTGTTCCGTAGAAACCGATAAAACAGGGATTAGATAATGTCAAACATGGAAACTATTCAATTCGTACAAACAAAAATTCGTATCAAGCGAGTTCTTAGGGGCCATTCAAGTATTACGTAAGCAGTTTTTCAGCCATTTTTGACCCCCCCCCCCTTGCCATCAAAAGCAGCGAATCCAACCCCCCCCCCCCCGTCGATGCTGACGTAATACTTGAATGACCCCTTAACGAGGTTCGATTATGTAATTCAAGGATTCTCAACCTTTAGGAGAGTGCAGCCACTTCAGTGGTCTGAAAACGTGTCACAGGCCACTTAATTTAGTGGTGTGGAGCACCATCATAGGTCACTTGAGCGATCTGTAAATGTGCCTCAGATCGATTAAGTGTTCTATAAATGTCTTGCGGTTCCCTTAAGTGATCTGGAAATGTACCACCAGTCACATTTGTAATATGTAAATGTCCCACAGGCAGCTTAAGTGGTCTAGAAATGTGCGACGGGCCATTTAAGTGATCTGGCGAAAGGTTTTTCTCGTTTTTGGAGCACCGAGTAAGATGCCAGTAAGAATATTTCATACTTTTATAAAGGGTGGTTGATGACGTAAGCATCATACAAACTCTCTCCCACCCCCGCTGTCATCAAAAGTCAAAAAATCGGACCCTCCCCCCCCCCATCGTTGCTGACGTAATACTTGAATGACCCCTTATGTAAGTAGTTGTGAAACCGTTATAAGTTATTGTTAAATAAGTGCAGTATCGTGTTGTAGGTTCTACCTGCTCTCCGCGGGGAGAAGGGTCTGGGGAAATGAACAATCTCCTACCCCTCCCCCCCCCACACAAAAAGAAATCTTAAAAAGCTGCAGAAAGTAATTGATTGTACACTACGTACGACAATCCCACACCATGCAAGCTCACGAGGTCTATTTTTTTGCATTGTGAAAAAAGGGTCGTAGTAACGCATGGTCGTTATAACGAGCGTCTGCTGCAGTTGGTACGGCTTTAAATGTATTAATGCAGTAATATAGAATTACAGAAACTACACAGAAGTATATAACTTGCCAGGGCTACTAGACATAAACTGAAAAATGTTTGGGATTACCAACACGCGACGTAAAGCTGTCCGTGAGAAATACAGGGCTCAAGTAGGTTGATACCTGCCACTGCTAACGACTGGCCTTGCGCTTTGTTGATTGTCATGGTAAAAGCTAAACCAATCGGGAACTGTAATCGCTTTAAAGTGAATGGCATTTCTTCAGTGATAATTGGGATAGGGGCCATTCAAGTATTACGTAAGCAGATTTTCAGCCATTTTTGACCCCCCCCTCCCTCCCCTTGTCAGCAAAAGTCAGCAAAACACTGACCCCCCCCCTTTCCCCTGTCAGCAAAATTTCGTCATCAGCTTAGAATATTTCATATCTTCAAAAAGGGGTGGTTGATGACGTGAGCAACCTTCAAACCCCCCCCCCCCCCCACGACATCAAAAGCAGCAAATCCAAACCCCCTCCCCCGATACTAACGTAATACTTGAATGACCCCATACGTGGAATAAAGACGTCTTTTCCTTTGGCACATCCAGTTAGAATCGGTGCTTCGATGATGTAATTGTGCAATTTCTTCACGCAGAGTCTGGTGCCATTGCAGAGTCTCGGTGTCTCCAAATTTCTTAAAAGCATTATAGGTGCTCCGACTTTGAGGGTCAAATTGTGTGGTGGCACACCCGGAATATCCAAAGGAGTTCAGAAATTCTGCAGGATACAGAACTAAATGTCTGTGACAGTGTCAACCGATTTGTAAGATGTGGAGTCTCCCGGAATAATTTTTAGGATTTTTTCGTTGATCTTGTTCACACTGTCATTTTTCGATGCCAGAATCGCTCTCTCACAATGCCACTTATGGTTTCGGTGATTTTGTTCAATGTTTGGGAAGACTTTGTCTGCAAGTTCTTGAACTGAGTTTAACAACTGGCAAAATCCATTTGAGAACGTAATAAGTCCAGTGCTTGGGTCTCTACGGGAATTCTTCCATTGCCAAGTTTGATCAACTGACGTGAAAATGATCGCAGTGCTGAGTCATTTTTTAGTTGAACTCGCATGCTAGTGGATAATGATAATTTTTCAACTTCGTGCGAGAATGTTGATGATTTGAGGCAAGCATTGAGTTCATCAGCTGGCGTTAAACATTTCTATTCCCAATTTTGTCGTCGTATTTGTTGTTCTCTGTTGTTAGTGACGTCATATGTTCAGCTTGTGCGGCGAATGTCAAACGCCTTTTAAGCATTTTTAAATTGAAACTGTACCTCTACGATGGGCGGTTGATGAGATAAAGGCCGCATTAGCATTTGCAGGACTCCCTGTATATAGGCTAGCAAAAATATCCGGTGCTTCCCGGGTTGTCTTCAATTACTGGGAGGATTGGAAAAATCACAAACCATTATAAAGGAATAAACTGTTCTAATGGCAGCATTAAAGATGTGACAAACCATTGTAAAGGCATATACACGTTTGAAACGCATTGTTGGGAACCACGGTAACCAAAGTAAACGTTCCGAAACTGATTGTTGAGATCCCAAAGCACATTGTTGCCAGACAGTTTTTCGCCCATTTTGGGCATTTGCCCGAAAAGGGGCCATGGGCAGAAAAAGGTCGAGAAACACCGTCCTAGCTGAGGGTGTGTATCGAACAGTTATTGACCGCCCAACAGGTAAAGAGAATGAGACTCGCGTGCTTTTTTGAGGAGAAGCGGGAAAAAAGCGTAAAAAGCGTATATATTGTATCCGCTAATCGCTTCTGACACCTCACGAATTCGCAGTTCACCTTCTTGACAGGATAAGAAAGGAAAAAAAAAAAAGGTAAAAAATGAAAGAAAGCGTGCGTGTGTGTGTGTGTGAGCGCAAGAAAAAAGAAGGACGACACATCAAGTCGATCGATGAAATTCCTTAAAAGCATCATACGGATGCTCAAACTACTGTACTATATTTTCCTCTTCGCCTTCTCAAAAATCTCCAACTTGATTGGCTCTCGTGCCTCACTAAACTCGTGTCCATAGAAACTCACTCACACAGCTGTTCTCTTTCCTTTCTCTCTTCGAGTTCTTATTCATTATTGTCTCTCTCTCTCTCTCTCTCTTTGCATACCGTTTTTAGCGAGCAACGCCCTCCCTCCGCCTTTTTCCTCCATTTGTTACGCTGCCATTTCTCTCTCTTGTTGCATACTTATGCATGTGTGCGTAGTGTTTTTTTTTTTACTGTGCCGTTTTTTCCCTCGGTATACAATTTTACCGCCTTCGTTTTGCTAATTCTTTTGTTTTACTAGGGTTTTTAAGACGATAAAAAAGGACTGACGATAAAGACGAGATAGCAAGGCGAATCACGAACCCTTACGGGTTTGGGCAAGGGTTGATTTATACTTTTGCCGCCTGCGGGCTGGCTACACAAATTTTGCGGCCCATCTTCTATTCTAGTCTAATTTCCTTGACCACTAATTCTCCAAATTTGCCACCCTAGGCCCGCTTAGCCTAGTTACGTACACCCCTGTTAGTACGCCCGTCTCCAAGCCACTCTTTCGGTCATTCCCATGCTCGAACACTTTCTTGGTCACCCTTTTGGTTATTCACTGACTTGGTTTCTCGATTTTAAGTCACTTTTTTTATCTCTCTTACGATCATACACTCTCTAGGGTTACTCTTTTCGTCACTCACTCATCTCTGGTCGTACTTTTAGTCACTCTTTTGATTATTCACATGCTTCCATACTGTTTAGGTAGCTAACACGCGCTCTAGGTCACTTTTAGTCATTCGTTCACTGTTTTTGTTGCTCAAAAAGGCTTGTATACACTCTAGGCCACTCTTTTCGTCACTCACGGGCTTGTACACTTTCTTTATCACTCTTTTAATTGTTCACTGATTTGATCCTTCACACTACTACTGAACCACACATGCAATTTGTCCATATTCCTCAGCGGAACTTCCAACGAATTGGTACATGGTGGAATGTGTGTGTCTGTGTAGCGAAACTGAGGTGAAGTTTGATAACACACTTGTCGGTTTCAAATATTCTCTCCTTACTAAATTATTCAAATACAAATACCACGCCACAACAGGCAATTTGCCCAACGAGGTGGCGTTTGTTTCTGTGTAATGCTTATTGTGTGTAGTGCTTCCATCTGCCATCAATTTTTCTAACTAAGAGTGAAGTGTAATGATCGAATAATTGTATTGTTGCAGGCCTGTTGCACTCTGCGGTGAGACTTTTTAATGAGAAGATCCACTCGCATTCGCAGTTGGGAACCACAGAAAACCAACTTCAGCTGACCACCACTATGGTGACGGTGGGGTTTGAACCCGGGTCCTCGCGATGCGAGTTCATCACAATGACCACTCGACCATCATAGCGACCTTATAGCTCACTGTTTTGGTCATTCCTATGCTTACACACTAGTCTCTAAGTCATATTTTTGGTCCCTCACTGATGAGTCCCTCATTCTTCAAGTCACTCTTTTGGTCACTCACATGCTTGAAAGCGGTTTTGGTCACTCACATGCTTGTTTTCCGTCACTAAAACATTCTAGGTCACTTTTTCGGTCGTTCGTTGACCTTTGGACTAGCACAATCTTTAGGCCACTGTAAGCATGCACGCTATTTTGGTCAAGCGCATGCTTCCCCTTTCACATTATTGTGGTGATTCATATGCTTGCACACAGCTTTGGCCATTAACATGCTTGCACACGGTTTTGGTCATTCACATGCTTGCACACAGCTTTGGCCATTAACATGCTTGCACACGGTTTTGGTTCATTCACATGCTTGCGCACAATTTTGGCCAATCACATGCTTGCACACGGTTTGGGTCATGCACATGCTTGCAAACTGTTTTGGTCATTCATATGCTTGCACCCTGTTTTTTGTCACTCTTTTGGTGACTCACTGACCTAGTCCCCTCGGTCTCTAGGCAGAGCGGATCTAAGATTTTACTGCATGAGATCTATAAAAATTTTGCTGCCCTTCCTCATTCTACTCATTCCTTTTCTTTCTTAACTACTCATTCCTCAAATATTTCCTCCCACCCCCCCTAAAACTTGCCTCTCATAAATACGCTTCTGCGTGTGGGTGCCGTATTCAGAGGATAGATATCAATACCATCAAGAGCATACCGCTGATCCCACGCGAGTTGGTTACGAAATCGTTAAACTACGTCCGTATAAGTGACATTCATAATTGAGTTATATGACCTAGTTTTTCCGCTGAGAGAGAAAGATTTAGTGACTCTAACTCTAGCTAAGTATTCTTCTACCTTTTTCGACTTGCGGACCGGCGAGATTAAGCGAACGATTCCGCGGACCGGCCCAAACGGGAGAAGTATTTAGCTAATCGGCGAAAAAAGAAATTAAGAGGAAGATTTCTTAACTCTTACAAAATACAATAAGCTGGAAAACTTATTGTTTTTTATCATGTGAGAAACATCGTTGAACTGGCAGGGCCGTCTCAAGACCATCGTGGGCCCCCGGGCAGGCCAAGTGATTTTTCTCAGGCCCTACGTGGTAATTTCTCGAAAATTTCAACCAGATCTCATTTTTGCGAGGAACTTTCTCCTCTTGAGGCTCCCGGCCCTTGACCGGATGAGTCCATGCAGTGGTGATCGGCAGAAGTTGGTTTTCTGCGGTTCCCAACTTCGAGGCGCAAATGCGAGCCGATCTCCCCGTTAAAAAATCTCGCCGCAGAGAGAGCAACAGGCCTACATAACGTTATAATTATTCATTCATTACACTTCACGCTTAATGAGTTGAGGAAAAACTCATAGTTTAGAAAATTGATTGCAGATGGCAGCACTACACTTAATAAGCATTACACAGAAACAAACTTCACGGAAGGTTCACTATACATACACCCACATTCAAACATGTACCAATTCGTTAGAGGTTCCACAGAGGAATATGGACGAGGTGCATGTCGCTGCCACCTATCGAATAAAAACGGAACTATTTGTCATAATTCTTTAAGTAGAATTAGTTGTTGGTTTTAAACCGGCGGGCGGTATGAAAACAAATGCATCATGGTACGACACCATATACAGTCAAACCTCGTTAATGAGTCACTCTTGGGAGAGCAAAAATATGACTTAGTAAGTGGAGTGACTCGTTAAACGGAGTAAGTCATAGCTTGCCAATTCCTGCCTGAGGACAATTGGGACTTCCAAAAAGTGACCAGATAAGCGGAGTGACGTGTTAACCGGGTGACGCACTAACGAGGTTTGACTGTACTTTCCATTACTATGTTACACATCGATGTAAATTTTATGCGCCTTAATACCAGTTACTTTGCTTTTATGCACACATTTTTTTACACATAGCAAAAAATATCTGTGCTGGGATTCCTGCTGCCAGCTGTGAAGTGGAAACAAAGTAATTGCTGTAGTAAATTTGATTCTTGGTCTTAAACCGGTGCACACGGCATGAAAATAAATAGCACATGGTATGATGCTATGAATTTTTTATATTCATGCTGCATATTGGTGTGAATTTCATTTGTCATGATACTCGTTACTATGTTTTTATGTTCACCACAAAATATTCTCGGCAACAATCAAAAATTCAGTAATCGATATTACAGATTTACATCAGCATGCAGAATGGAAATATAAACAGTAAAGGGTATTATATGTACAATGTCTTTTTCGAGCTGCACACCGGTATAAAACCAATAGTTTGTTTTATTTGGAGAATTTATAGCAAATCATTTTGTTCTTATTTAATAAGTGGCAGAAGGGGGTGTCAGTGTAGAGATTATATATTTCAAGCACTATTTATATGCGCATTTCTCTTCTGAACAAAACTATCAGACTGTGAAAGTGAATAGAGAACTCATTCATCAATGTTTCAGGCAACATTGCGACATCAGCATTTATTCATATGGCATCAATATCTACATTTTCATTACCAATGTTTTTAATTCAGTTCCTGAGAAGGTAGGCCTGGCAACTCCCGGGGTTGAAAAATGCACTTCCACAGCCACACATTCCTGATTTCTTCTTTACTTTCACCATCATTTGATGCTATGAGATACGCAATGCCATAAAAAAAGCAACGGAAAGAAAATTCCTTTAGAAAAGAGTTAATGTTAAAGAAAATTAATACTGGGCGAAATGACATTAATGGAAGATATGGTAGGTCAAATTAATATCAATAAATTTACTACACAGGGTGGGCAAAAAATCCGTAGAAACTTTAAAAATGAATAAAAACCGGAAAAATTACCGAAATAAAAAACGGTTTGCAGGGTTAGCATCACTAGGTCACGGGAATTTTTTTAAGACAGGGAAAAACCTCAAAAACAGCCGATAGGTGGCGCCGGTACGAGCGACTTCGGTGGAAATATGCAAATGAGACGGTTATAAGAACTTGCGCTCCTAATCCGCAATCAGTTCACCCTTGTAAACCGTGTATGTGGAGTTGCTGCACTCTGCCGTTGCTGGATTTGTGACTCGCCTGCAATGTGTTATCTCCTGTGGTAGTGGAACACATACTGCTGTAATAAGCGATTTGGGGGCATTATATTCGTTGTTTGCGTTTCTTTTCTTTGACTTGTGTACGTTAGCGCCACCTATCGGCTGTTTTTATTAAAGTTTTTCCCTGTCTTAAAATAATTATCGTGACCTAGCGATGCTAACCCTGCAAATCGTTTGTTTTTTGTTATTTTTCCGGTTTTTATGAATTTTTAAAGTTTCTACGGACTTTTTGCCCACCCTGTACATAAGATAAAGGATATAAAAGTGTGAAAAAATAGGCAGTATATATACGCTAAAAATATAACGGGAAAATTTGTATAATAAAGGCCGAGAAAGCTATATAAAAGCTACAAAAAATTATGTTCAAAAGAAGACTCGTGAATAGTTTGTAAAATGAGACCTACGAACAAAAAGATCAGGAGCAATAGTATGATTAAAAAAATATCCCCACAATAGAGAGCAGGCAAACGTTCATCACGATACTTGTACAGGATGTTCATAAAACTACTTTGTGCCAACTCTTCATCTTTTTTGTACCAACCATGGCTTCAATGCACTACTGCAATTAATTAGCAGAACGATAATGGAGAAGGGTATGATTTGTTATAGGCTCATCTACGCTGCCCCCGATATACAAATTTACATTTACGGTTACATTTTTTTAGAAGTTGGAGACATCCGCTGTTTTTTTCGTTGAAAAAAATTATATCTACGGCTTCAGTGCTGAGATAAAAGTGCTGTGCAACAATTCCTATTCAATTCCTGTGTTTGGTTTTAGTTATTAACATGGCTCAAAAATTTTGTTTCATCTGGATATAAATTTCAAAGCATCTTTCTCTCTCCTCAATAATGCAGGTTTCTAATCGTGTAGTTGCTTCGAGAATTTGGAGAAATGTTTCTCAGACCGGCATTGAATTCCTATGCACCGGTGGTTGGAGAGTACTACTACTACTACTTAACCGTACATGCACGATGCACCTCGTATACATTCCTCCTCGGAATTTCAAACGAATCGGCACATGCCGGAATGTGAATGGTTGGAGAGCACTACTCAAGCTGATATCCGCGGTCTCTGATATATGAAACTGATCAGTTCACAGTTTCAGTTATGATGCCTCCTGATGATTAGAGACATCAGGATGTTGGAGAAACGTTGAGTAAAACGAACTCATACGGCTTTTTGCTCCGAGAACTTTTTTCTCGTTGTTACTTTGTCTTCTTTTCATAACTCTTCTTTGTACATGGTGGTCACAAAATAATTTTGTCGAGCTCCGAACTACCGCAAAAATCACCTAATGTTGATGGAATTCTAGGTTTTTGGTGTTTTCGAATACGCGCTCAAGAATGAGAAGAAAAACAAAATTCTAGCTCTCGCGTAAAATTATTCAAAAACAAAATTTTGAAAAATTCAAACACTATATTTCATGTATTTAATGATCGATGCAGCGAAAAACCATCAATGGCGTAAAAAAACGGTACCCGTAGCTCCATAAACGTCGGCGCGGGACGCACGCAGTCAAAGAAAGAAGATTTCACCAAAAGGCTGGTGCGCTAACAGCTTGGTCGGGTATCTCGGTCAGTGTCATCGGTCAGTGTATCTCGATCAAGCGGTTAGCGCATCAACATCTCGGTAAGATCTTCTTTCTTTGACTACGTCCCACACCGGCGTTTATAGTGCTACAGGAATTGTTTTTACGATATTCATGGGTTTTTCGCTTCACCGATAATTATATTGTAATGCATAAAATACAGTGTTGGCATTTGAATTTTTCAAAATTTTGTTGCTGTAACTGTAAGAACTGTGAGAGCTAGAGATTTAGTTTTCCTTTCCATTCTTGAGCGCACACTCAGAAATACCTACATCTCGAATTTCATTTGCATTAGTAGATGTTTGCGGCCGCCAGGGGTTCGTGTATCGGCAAAGTAGTTTTATGACCACCCTGTGGATGAACGTTTGCCTGCTCTCTAAGTGTGGGGAGATTTTTTTTTTTCAAACCATACTAGGTTTACCAAAGGTAGGTTTTTTTTTGTTGGTAGGTCTTCTTTAACAAACTATTCACGAGTTTTCTTTCGAACACTATTATTGCTTGCTTTTATATAGCTTTCTCAGCCTTTATTATACAAATTTTTCCGTTACATTCTAACGCATTGATTATTTTTCGCACACTTTTGTATCCTTTATCTTATGTATAATGAATTTATTGATACTAATTTTACCTACCATATATCTTCCATTAATCTCATTTCTGCATATATTTTTCACCCAGTATTCATCTTCTTTTACATTAATTTTTCTTATGGAAGTTTCTTTTCGTTGCTTTACTCTGCTCACTTTTGTTTCAATCTGTCTTTTTTTCCACTCTTTTGCTTTTCAACGTACTATTTCCTCCCGATGCCTCTTCAATGCTAAAATTTACAAGTAATCATGTGTGTGTGTGTGTGTGTTTGTGAGTGGTTTACCCACTATAAGCCACTACTTTTAGATACTTTGAAACTGGATGCCCCAAAACTCTTGGGTTTTTCTATGAGGAACACGTTTCTCAACCCCTCAGTGATTAAAAATCGCAAAATATAACCAGAAGTTACTGCAGGTGGATATCGTGGGATCAAAAAGTTGTGGACAATCAGAATAATATTATCAAAATGGATATTGTGATCAAGAGAAATCCTCGTTCCACACTAGGAATGTCTCACAGCGATCGTGATAACGAAATTATGCCTTGGAAGGTCCTAAAAAAACTTGACCTTTCAACGACCTTCAGTGATTTGACCTAACCGCTGATACAGAAACGTGATCCAGAAAACAAACTGCACAACACCATTTATTTATAGACTTTGTTAAAAACAATTGAATCCAATCTCCTCGCTTTAATTCTCAGAATTTCTTTTAAAAAATGACGCAGTAGCGGAAGTAAAAGAGATGAAAAATGCATCGTTATATCCGATGTCGTGTCAATTTTTTATCAACGTTATAAGAAAGGTTCATTGACTATAACGCGTTTCTTCCACGAGAATCAGTCCCGACAGCCAGTTATTTTTATGTTGTAGCCGAGGTGCTGTTATAACCGAGTTTGACTGCATATAACCTGAGAGACTTCAACTTTTATATACAGAGAAGAAAATTTCACCAAGAGAAAACATATCGTTTTTTAGAGGAATTACGTTATATCGAGAGTAGCGTTATAATCAGGTACAGCCATATTAATGCTGTTGGTGGCATCTCTTCTGAATCATTATTGTTTGTGCCACCAAAAAATGCATTTGTAAGTATTTTATTCGCAGCAAAAAACTCTAATTGATTCGTTGATTAATGTTGCGTAGTTTTCTGTACAATACTTCTGTGTACTCTACAGAAAGTACCTTCAAGGCAACTTCATTATCACTTTCGGAGGATAAAATACCGATGTTATTAGACACCCTCGAGAGAGCAAAAAACTGTTGAAGAATTTAAAAATATTTTGAAGGGAAATATGAACAAATATCGTTGTAGCAGTACCGAAATCTCCTCAAAAAATATCGTATCGGGAACAGAGGTGGGTGTACGGTTTTGTCGCCCTTCTCTTACTCAAGTCTATTTCTTGACCCCTCACTCCTCGAATTCGCTGCCCTGTGCTATGCCCCGCTTGCCCCCCCCCCCCCGTCGCCTGTAAATATATCTGTGGGTCTGAATCCTTCTTTTGGTCGCATACATGCTTGCATACTGTTTTGGTCACTCACATGCTCACACACTCTCTACGTCACTCTTTTGGTCATTCACATGCTTGAATACTGTTTTGGTCACTCGCATGCTTGCACACTGTTTTGGTCATTCACATGCTTGCACACTGTTTTGGTCATTCACATGCTTGCACACTGTTTTGGCCATTCACATACTTGCACACTGTTTTGGTCATTCACATGCTTGCACACTGTTTTGGTCATTCACATGCTTGCACACTGTTTTGGTCATTCACATGCTTGCACACTATTTTAGTTACCCAAATACTTGCACATTGTTTTAGTCACTTACACGCTTGCACACTCTTTTAGAGTTTTAGTCATCCAAATGCTTGCATACTGTTTTAGTCATCCAAATGCTTGCATACTGTTTTAGTCACTTACACGCTTGCACACTCTTTTAGTGTTTTAGTCACCCAAATGCTTGCACACCGTTTCACTCACTGACACTTTTGTACACTGTTTTAATCACTTACACGCTTGCACATGCTCTAGGTCACTCTTTCAGAAATTTAAACGCTTGCACAAGCTTTTCGTCACTCTTTCTGTCGTTCATATGCTTACACTCGATTTGAATCACTCTTTTTTGCCATTCACGTGCTTTCACGCTGTTTTGATCACTCACATGCTTTCACACTGTTTTGATCACTCACATGCTTTTACACTGTTTTGATCACTCACATGCTTTCACACTGTTTTGATCACTCACATGCTTTCACACTGTTTTGATCACTCACCTCTAGGTCACTCTTCCATCAATTCGCAAGCTTGCGAATGTTAAAAGCATGCGAATGAAGTAGTTGCCTTGATGTCTAACATCACCCCCCTCCCCCCACTCTGAGTTTGTCGCCACTTCAAAACAACACCCTGTAGTTTGTTCCGATATGAGAATTATATATATCACCGCAACAGTGTTCTCCAGGAAACTGGGAAATAGACCGCGAATACCGAGGGCTGACTGCAAATCGATGTAAAATGACTTATATCGTTATATCGAGTGTCGTTGTAGCGAAGTTTCGCTATATATTAACACCAGGTCCTTTATGCTCTATTCTCACTGTGTAAAAAAAAAAAAAACTCATATTGTGTTTACTCTTCATGCTGTGGAGAGAGGAAAGAGCAAAATGGAGAGAGAAAGAGAATTCAAGATTTTTGTGCCTGAATAACACAGGCAGAGTAAGAATGTTTCTCCTCTCTCTCACACCTCCCCCTTTTTTCCCCGAAAAACCCTCCCCCTCATTCCCTGATTGGATAGTTCTATCGGTTTCCATGGCAACCGCGGCTGTGAGAAGGCACGCTGACCTACATCTGTCTCTCTCTCTCTCTTTCTTTCCTCTTCAGCCTCGATCTTTTCTTTTTTTTTCTCTTGCTTTCCTCTTCTCCGCTCCTCCGATCGAGGAGAAAACGCCCGGATGTTATAGAGGAGGAGGAGATGGGGGGGGGGGGAAAGAGAAAGAGTTCGAGAGAAACATAGAAGACTTCTTTCTGGGTGAGGAGTATAGTATAATATTCGAGCGTCTCTCTCTCTCTGCAAGAGAGAGGGGAACCTTGCCCTTCCCGATTTCTTTTCTTTCATATAACTTGAAAAATCTTTTTTCTGCATTCAAACCTTCTTGAAGCTAACATCACTCTAAGGAGGGGGGGGGGGGGGTTGCTATCTCCTTAAAGCAGCTGTTCCTCGTGTTGAATACATTCGAACAAACACACACAAGTACAATAAGTGTTATGCTATGTTATAACACCGACTGTGCGAAAAAATTACGGAACATACTGGCAATGAATAGCTGTCGAAATCGGTTTACGGAAAATTCACCGGCAACAGTTCATACACGCCAGGAAAATTTACCTACCAACAATTCATCGACGGAAAATTTACCGCTGGGGAAATTCACCGACAACAGTTCCATACGGGTCAGTGAGCCAGTAAGTGAGCGAGGAATGACAGAGTGAGAGAGTCGGTAGGCATGATACAGTAGTAAGTGAGTGAGCGACAGAGGGGTTAGTGTTGGTGAGTGAGAAAACTAGGGAATGAGCGAGTGACAGAGTGAGCACATTGGAGATAGAGTAAGTGACCTAGTGAGTGAGTGATTAACCTAGGGAGTAAATGAAAGACTTAGAGATCAAGTGAATGACCGGCCTACCGGGAGAGTGATCGAGTGACATTGTGAGTGACCTAGTGAGCAAGTGATATAATAAGCAATCTAGTCAGTCAGGGACGGAGGGTGTGATCTAGTGAGTGAGTGATAGAATCAGCTACCTAGTGATTGACTGGGTGAACGAGAGAGAGAGAGAGCTATCTCTAGGGAAATAGGCCGGTTTCGCTCATTCATTCACTCATGTCGAACTGATGTTGGTGAATTTTTTGGCAGTGAATTTTCCCAGCGATGAATTTTCCATTCAATGAATTGTTGTCGGTGAATTTTCCGGACAAGGCCTAAATCGGTTATAACGAGAAGTCTTCGGCTTTCTTTCTTTCTTTCAAACTGAGCCCAACTCCGATCTATCGCCACGAGCGATTTACTACCGACTGACAAGGAAATCGTCCTCAAAAAAAAAAATTAAGAAAAAATTTAAGTACACGCATCTCACTCAGAAACATACATTAAAAAAAAAAAATTAGCGGCGTAATGCAGTTATTGCATTACGCCGCTAATTTTGTGTGTAGCAGTAGTAGGTAGGGCCTCCAAAAAATGGCTCGGGGATCTATGATGCTCTTAAGTCAGCCACCTCGTTGGGCAATTTGCCTGTTGTGGCGTTGTATTTGTATTTGTATTAAAGTCACAAAAAATTGTAAAAAAAATTTAACAGTCGGCTACTCATCGCTTCTTGCGCTTTTTGACGATACTTTATATAAAAAAAACTTCTTTTAACTTTCTTTTTTTTCCCCTCCAGCTTCTCTGTTTCTATATATAGAGAAACTAGTTATCTCTCTTTTTTTTGTCTCCTCTCTTTCTTTGTCTGGGCTGTACTTGATCATGCGTTGGTTTGAATGACGTCACTCTAACACACTAGGATTGCGGGGGGGGGGGGTGAAGGTTTTATATTCACATTCTTGGTTTCAATCGGCGTTCAGAATATTAATACTTACCCTTTTTTAGTGATTCATAATAATTCCACCTGATTTTTTTTTTTACATTTATGTGCACATTTAAATGAGTAGAATCAGTGGCAATTTTTTTTTTTCAAAACTATCTGAAGACCCTTCAAATACTTTTGAACTTTGGGACCCTTTCCTTGTGGGTTTGTGTCGGAAGAGTGCGTGTGTACCTATCAGTCTGAGTGCAAATCTAGCGTTGCACTTGAATTTTAGAGGAGCCATCTGTTTTGCAAACTATGAGTGAAGTGTAATGATTTAATATTTGTATCATTTTAGGTCTGTTGCTCTCTTTCCTGTGAAGCAACTATTTTAATCCCTTTCACATTTACACGTTTTATACAAGAAAAACATGTTTTTCCCTATTTAATTTACGTCTCTGAAACTTGGGTTTATGGACCGAATTGAAGTGCTTTCTGCAATTCCATCTCTTTCGACGTGGCATCTGGTTTTGCAATAATGGTGGTTGAGCGCACAAGTTGAACTTTTTTGCTTCTGCAATTTCCGAAATCAAAGCATTTTCGTTTAGAAATTTAAATTCTCGTAGCCTCCTGGCTAAGACATCTCCTAACATTACATGTTTATACAGTCGAATCCCGTTATAACGAACGCCAAGAGACCGGAGGAATCACTTTGTTAAAACGAAATTTCGTTCTCCTTCCCAAGGAGAGACATCATCCATTTTGGGAAACATTTTTGGAAAAACATCTTCACAACCTATAGGATCTCTCGTCACACGCTGAATAATTCTGTAAACCAGTTTGTCGCGACACAAGTTGTTTTTTACTAATTTTTAAAACGAAATTATAAAAAATTACTCGAATAACCCGAAACTAGATTAGTCGGGGACTTACTGTATTTGAATTGCAAAAGATATTAATAAATTCAAGTAAAAGTAATGGTCTTAAACCCGATCCATGAGGTATACTTTTCTCGGTTAATAATGGATAATCACTCAAAATTTTCTCATTAACTCTCTGAATCATTATCACTCTCTGAATTATATCACTGAGATAAGATTCGAGAAATTTATATGAGCTTGTTCCCTATGTCTGTCGAGTTGAGTTTTCTAAAAATAAATAATTCCGTGTCAAATTGTATGAAAATGTCCGTAGCATTTGAGAAAAAAATTCAGTTATTAAAGTGAATAGGAAATTTTTAAATGCTCCTTATATAAAGGAAGATTTTTCTCATAGGAAAGCATGGGAAGCCAAGATCAATCCTCCCTTAGAGGCCTTTCACACGGAGCGGATGCGGACGCGGGTCCGGAAGAAGTTTTAACAATTGGAATATACTGAGCCTCTCTCTTTCAGGCGAGCCGAAATATCTCTCTCCGCACCTAGGAAACGTTCATGCGGGTCCGGACGTCGTCCGCATGTGTCCGGGAGCGCTGCATAATTTTAGATTTCTTCCATTATCTCTAATACAGTGGAACTTCGGTTAACGAGCTTAATTTATTCCGCGAACGTGCTCGTTATACGAATCGCTCTTTATTCGAATCAAATCCCCCCATAGGAAATAATGGAAACACGGATATAGTTCGTTCCACAATTATTCATTCACATAAAAATGACTAATAAGAACGGCATTTAATCGATAATACAATGCAATAATAATAATAATAATATATATAATACAATAAAATACTTATATTGGACGAGCCAATGAATTTTCAGAGATATTGACCTTGGCCCGCGCCTATCCTGGGCTAGAAATCAGTGAACTTCCCTTTTGCGGGGAGGGCGTCTCAACATCATGGGTCCCCAGGAAAAGTACAGGGTCATCTTAAGAACCCCATCGGCTTCCCCCCTTAGATACAGTAATTTTTCTAATGCCCCGTACTTGGATGATAGAAATGCCTGTCACATGATATTCACATATTGAAGCTCTCGAAAATTTTGACCAAATATCGTTAGCATGAGCACCCCTTTCAAACTTGAGGCACCCGGGCCGTTCCAGGTTGGGCCCACGTATTAAGACGGCACTGACAACGTGTTCTGGGGTCACCCGTACTTGGCTGGAGAGAAGTAATAGCTTAAATATTAATTACATCCAGAAACTGTAGTAGCAGATCTCATCATGTGCTTCTCTTCTATGGATATGAGGGCCCGGGCCCTGCCTATATGGGCCGGTGGATTTAGATGGTCCTGGTTCGATGCTGTGCAGATTCAGAAAGTATTAACATTTTCTCCCACCACAATTCACTTGAAATCTATCACATCTTTCTCTCTGTAGGCCCTCTTGAGAACTTGTCGTGGTTCCCCTTCTTCTGATTTTCACCTGTGCCTCCCCCCCCCCCCATAATATCCCAGAGACGCTAGAGGGCCATATGGCACCATGTTAAGAACCACTGCAATTCAACATATTAACATAAATCATTGATCTGAAATATCTGCTGCCACCTACCGAATAAAACTAATATAATTTTTTAAATGACAGTGGTAAGAGGTTTTTCGATTGGTAAATTATATTGAAAAAATAATATAATACAGTATAATAAAATATATTTTATATACAATAATATTTATTAAATTATCAAATTTGCTTCAGAAATTTAATGGTTGATGTTTTTGTAAAGTAAAATAACATGAGTAAGCTTGCAAATTAGGGCCGTCCTTGGCTTTGTAAGGACATAGTTTGAATCTGGTAGACGTTCTGTTTGATCTCAATCACTCATTATAGCGAAAGACGATCCTAAATATGACATAGTGGCCTGTGGGTTCTGACTGAAATTGGCAATCAGTGCATACCCCTGAGTCATTTCTTAGCCATCCTGGACTAGTAGTGCGATTTTCGCCATGGTTGTATATGTTTTATTTTTAAACTACTTAGAGTTTAATATTACCCATATTGGGTTATTAATCTAGGGGGAAAAGAAAGCTTAAGTAGGCTGGAGGAGAAATAGAAAGCAGAAAGTGTCACTCAACAAGGCAGTGACAGAATGTCACTTCATCAGCCTGTTAGGACGTCATTAAGTTATAATTAATGCTATTCTTTTAACATTAATCATTCATCATAATGCATATATTACCTACTCTCATTTTTATGTTCAGCGTCAACTGTATATCATATTAATAAATGCGATTATATGTTATTAAATGCAGTTAATTATGATTATTTGATTAAATATATATTATCTACAAAATTTGATATTTTGCAGTTGGTCTAATTATTTACACTATATATAGTTGCTTATATACATTTTTCACAATCCCGGTACCTCCGGTCTTTTCATAACCAGAAAGTTTTTGGGTCTGGAAAAAGCTGATATCTGATCTTTTGGGTAAGTGGATATTTCCCTAAGATGTTGGTATTCTGACTGTTCAAGAGTTTGGAAGAGATTATTAGCCAGCTTTTGAGCAAAGGCGTGTATGGTGGGCATTCCTATATCGTTTCTTATACTTCTATTCCTGATGAACCAATTGGCTCCCAGCATAGCTCTTATTGTTTTGTTTTGATATTGTTCTAATTTAACCATGTGTTGATTGCTCGAGTACAGCCACACTGGTGCAGCATATAAAAGTATGGATCTGATAGCCATTTTGTATACATTTAATTTGTTCTTGATTGTCAATGTTGATCTGCTTGCAAGTATGCGTTTTAAAGTGTGTTTTGCTACGTCTGCTCTTCGTATTACATAATTGCGTTGTGGCACAAATGTCAATCGTTTGTCAATTATTATTCCCAGGTATTTAGTACTTATAACAGGTTCAATGAATTTCCCCCCAACCACTATTCCGGCATCTGGGGGTAGATCTAGTTTTCCTGTCATCCACATAAATACTGTCTTGTCTGCATTAAGTTTAACTCTGCTGTTTTCGCACCATGTTTCGACTTGATCAATTAATTCTTGTAAATTACTTAATGCCTTCTGTGGTTTTCTATCTGTACAAATTATCATTGAATCGTCTGCGTACAGCGCAGTAATACCCTTAATTGCCACTGGAAAATCATTCATGTGATAATTGTGGAGGCAAGGTCCTATAACACTGCCTTGCACTACAGATGATCTAATTCGTCTAGTTGTAGATATTGTGTCATTGATTTTTACATAAAAAGTTCTTGCTGCAAGATAATGACGTACAATTTTAATTATGCTAAAGGGTAGGGCCATTCTAATCATTTTATAGAGCAACCCCTCATGCCACACTTTGTCAAATGACTTACTTAAATCCAACAGTGCAACTGCAGCTGTATGATGATAAATTCTAGCTTCTTGGAGTGTTTCTATAACTCTTAATAATTGTGTGGTTGTAGAATGATCGTCTCTAAATCCATGTTGTTCGGGCCCAATTGTTGGATGAGACTTTTCGTAAGTGTTGATACGTGTTACCACAACTCTCTCGAATAACTTTCCAAAATTACTAAGCAATGAGATGGGTCTCCAATTGCTTGGAAAGTGCAAATCTTGGCCAGCTTTTGGTATAATTTTAACAATTGCTGTTTTCCAGTTAGATGGGAAATATTTGAGTTCCAGCAATCTATTAAAAATTTTGACAATATATTCTAAAATATTATTGGGCAAATTCTTCAGTGCCATATTTGAAATTAGGTCATGCCCAGATGCTTTCCGAATTTTCAAATGTTTTATTATTGTTTTTAATTCATTGATATCTGTTGGAGTGAGAGCTGTTTGTGTTTCAGGTGGAGGATTATCAAAATATTCATTAATAGTTCTAAGCACTCTCTCGACCTGAACATTTGAAGTATTAGTGTTTGGTGAGAATTGCAGTTCAAAGGTATCTGCAAATACTTCTACCTTATCTTCATCTGTATATACCAGTCCATGCGGGACATGTATAGATGTAAGTCTTCGGCTACGGGGTTTCTGTGCTCTATAAATTTTATAGAACGACCCATCCTCACAATTAGCATCTTCTAGGATCGAAAGACGGTCCAGAACCAGAATAAAAATTTTAAGGGGATGCCTGGCCCTTAAGCGGGCCATATATTCCCCATACAGGCTGGGGGCCCGTCGCGTCCCCCTGATGTCACGCTTGATAAAATTTTATAATATTATATTACTGTACACGAATATCAACTACTAAACTTTTTGTGTAAATTTAATAATTCTATATATATTATTACTTTTTAAAATATAATCAATATGATGCAATTTTTTTATCACTTTATTTCGCTATTCAAAAGCCGGTCAGCAACTTCAATCGGAAAATTGAAACAGTTTTATTCGATAGGTGACAGCAAAAAAAAGTTCCAGTGGAACGATTTTTCTTTGCATGTTATATAATACTACAGTTGTTTTCGCAGCCTGATGCCATATGGCCCATTTGTGGCCCTGGGATACTCTGAAAGGGGGACCCACAGATAGAAAGGGGGGGCCCACACACACACACAGAAAGAGAAGTGACGGATTAGAGCTTTCAAGTGAAATATTCACAGTATATAATAATGTGATAACGCCATAAACAAACATGCGATACGATAATGTATACAAATTGACTTATTCAACAAAGAGAGAGAAGAGGACTATCTCGTGTTGGACGATTTACGGACTCACTGTTGTTTGCATTCTTATTCTTTTTATGTGGATTTTAAAAAGAACGTGTCCAATGACACTTGCTTTTTGCCTCCTTTTTAGAATTTCTCGGAGATGGGAAATTGCATAGTCGTTGGACAAATTTATTGCTTGCTTTACTGTGCTTCTATTTTATTGGTACTTTTCCACAGAATTTTGCACGGATTCCCACATTTTACACACTCTCTAACACATTTGAAAAGTGAGGGACTTCTCACTTTTCAAAAATGTGTGAAATTTCTTCCCTCTTTCTTTCTTAAAAAAAGATATCTTCAATATAAGCTCTTGCTGTTGCATGCAATTGAAGTCCATTAGTTCGTCTATGGTCAACTCCTGGCCAAGCAGAAATTATGTAAAAAATAAGCGCACATACGCGCGATTGCAATGCGACATCTAGTTTCGTATAATACTCACACTTAATGTTTTCCAGTGAGGCACGCTGACCGGGCACTGTAGGGTAGAATATTACCTATAATTCCGCAGTACGTGTGTGCACGAAAGCGAAAAATCATCAGCTTAGTAGTGAAAACGTGACAATAAATAAACAAAGCGCAAAATTTTTGCTCGTGATGCGAATCATCGCTCGTTGATCGAATCAATTTTTTTTCAAATTTTTTGCTCGTTATGCGAATTGCTCGCAAACCGAACGGCTCGTTAACCAAAGTTCCACTGTATTAACTTATTTTTCTTTATATGTAAATTATTTCCTGTGTGCCTCCTATAATATGTTAGAAGTTATTCAGGAATATTAACGGGGAGGTGTGTCTGGTTTTCATGTAAATTATTTTTTCGATTTACATGTATTTGTGTTTTTTGTTTTTGAGATGGTCCGCAAATTATCCCTCTTATTAATGTGGTATTTATTTTTTGCCTTCCTAAAAATATATATATTTTATTGCACCTATTTTTCTTTGGTTAAGCAAATCATTTCTCAGCACGATGGCCATCACGCTGATGACCCATCATCACTTATTTGTTATGTGTGTTACTTCACTAGTTATTTCCTCTCTTATATATATTTACGACACATTTACTTTTTTGCATTTTTCTTCGAAGTTTTTCCCCTACCATTTAATTATTTTTAGCAGAAAAGTGATTTACTTTCCCGGTATGCAACGGGACCAGGGTTTGATTTTTGGAGCAGACAAATCTCTTTTCTTTCTAAAGATTCGTTTGGGCATAACGTCCAGAAAATTCTATTTCTCAGTATATTTCGGGCCGAAAAACATCTCTTAATACACCGCCCACCTCGAGCGGAAATTGCTATAGCCAACGGAAGCTACTACTAATACCACACATGCACCTCGTCCACATTCCTTTGCGGAATTTCTAACGAATTGGTGCATCCGAGGATGATGCCACTCTCCGTACAAAGGTTTCAACAACTGGCTGATGCGAAGATATATTTTGGAAAGAGAGGAAAGTCTGCTTCTCCTGCGGGGAATCGAACCCACGTCCTTGCACGTTCCGGGCGAACGCACTAGACTACAGAGGAAGCGAATATCGCAATCTTTCCTTGGAGTTCGTGTGCTTTGAACGGGACCGTACATGGACGGTCGGACCTAACTCTGGCCGAAGCTCACAATTGCTGACAATGCAACCAGATGGCGACTTATTCGAGAATTATGTCACTCTCAAGTAATGTCTGAATAATAAACAGCTTTTGACAAGCTTCTCTCAACATCACGGCTGCACGTGAAATGTATTGCGCGATATGGCATGTGAAAATGTTGACTCCACGTGTGATTTTTCCAACCCATGCCCCGACACTAGCATATAAAACATTGATTCGGGCATGGGTTATTTGAACTCAAGCATGTAAATATTTGGAACAATTCGATACACTATGAGAAAGGCAACATGACAACAGCAAAAAAAAAAAAAAAAAAAATCAGAAAGATCAGTTAAAAATGTCATTTATTTAATAGATTATATGCTTTTGTGTTATTCCGTATAATAACATAATCTAGAAGAGTATTCTTCAATCTTTTCTACTTACGTACTAGTGAAATTAAATGAACTATTTCGCGGAGAGAAAATTTTTCTGATTCATTATACTTCATATTAAACATTCGAGGAGTCGAGTTGAACTGGAACCCGTGCTGCCACCTATCTAATAAAAACAAAAGTATCTGTCATAATTCTGAAAAGTAAAATCGGTGCTTTGTTTGATATCGGTATGCAGGAGAAATTAAAACTTATTGAGTTACCTAAATATAGTAAGATGCCGCCACGTATTGTTCGAAAATGTGGCACACCGTTGTGAAATTTCATCCGTCATTCATACCGGTTAAATCGTTTTTATGTTTGCCGCAGAACTTCAGCTATTATTTTATTGTTTATATTATGAATCACATGGTGTATATTATGATATAAAAAATATTTTGCGTTTTTTGGTACGCCGAATAAGAATATAATTAAAACTAAGGAACAATACGATATTTTGTCGCACCTATTTTTTATTCCTTGTAGATTGCAACTGTGGTTCCAGTGTAACAATAATATGTTCTGTTGTTATACACGGAAGAAAAAGCGTTGGACCTATGCTGCCATCCATGAAATGGAAATAAAACTATTAGTTATAATCATTCACCCACAACTGACCATGTTTTCAACCGGTGCGCAACATGAAAACGAATACTGTATAATTGGTTATGATATCGAAAATTATTTACTTTGACGCTCCACACTGGTGTAAATGTTATGTGCCTTGATACCGGTTACTTTATTTTTATGTTTGCCACAGAATTTCAATCAGCAGTAAATTTTTGGTGTGCGAATTGCAATATTTTAGTAGTTGGACATCCGCTATTTCTTTGTTTAAAAAATTTTTATATACGTGGGTTCAGGGCGTTGTTCTTGTGATATAAAGCGTTGAATATTAAGTTTCATTCGATTCTTCCGTTTGGTTTTTATTATTGATAATTAAACAATTTTTTTTCCTCTCATAAATATAGCTTTCAAAAGTGTCCGTCTAATTTTGCTCCCGAATAGTGCAGCTCCCAAAGCATGTAGTTTTTTTCTTGAAAATTCGGCGGACGGTCCGCAGACCGACGGTTGAAGAATTCTGATCTAGAAAATGATCCACCTTCACTCAAATAAGTCTCTTCTTTGTCAGAAATGAACGATTAAAAACCAAATTCACTCATGAAAAATCAACATAATTATAAATCAAACTTCCACTGTAGAATAGAAAATATCGATATTAAAGTTACGAATTATGATTATTTGCATAGCGAAAATAAATCAGAATTCTAATTATACATATAATATTGTATTTTTCAGTCATGCATTATACCTCTCTTATACTCAAATTACGTAGATTAAAAGCAATGGAGAATGAGATAACCATCAGTTTATACTTCCGTACTTGGTCGTGTAATAATCAATATTTAAATCGGCGTTCAATACATTAAACTCTAATGTATAGGTTGTCCCGAATTGTTTGCACAGCAGATATTTCTGCAACCGTTGACTTAAGGTATATACTTTCAATTACAAAAAGTTTTCAAGCGACGTGCAGTTACTTAAAATCTTAAAATTTCTTTGATCTGTCGTATACTTACAAAAATAGAAAAATCAACTTTTTTATACAGTCCCCGTATGCTTAAACTTCCCATTACTGATATACAGAGACCCCGCTCTGGAAAGTCATTTGCAAAAGCTTTCATATTTTCAAATGGAATATTTATCGCGGGAGCTATTAAATGTATAAAATCGCTATGTTTTGGCAACTTATCTCTGTGTTAGCAAGTTTTCATTTTCTCAAAAGTTGCCATTTTTAGGGACTGTACGAAGAAAATGCTTTTTAAGAAGAAAAATAAGGTTCTAATGCGGGATTACACTATAAAAGTTTTGCAAAAGTGCTTTTATTAAACTTGAAGAAACAATCAATAAGCCGATCGGTTACATTCGAGCCAATGCAACCGATCAGTTTATTCGTTGCATTTTTCAAGTTTTATAAATGAACTTTTATCAAACTTTTATAGTGTAATCCCGGCCTTAGAGACTGTAATATAATAAACAAATAAAATTCACAACTAAATAGCAATTACATTTTTTAACAATTGCCGAATTTTCGCAACATCAAATTTAATTTACGTTCCGCAATATGTGAACCACACCCTCAATCATTGGCGACAAATGCTGAAACTGCAGAGTCAAATATCTCCGTTAATTCATTAAAAAAATATGCAGCTTTTTGTAAATGACTTCTCAGAGTCACATTCATGTTTCACTAATTAGAAGTGCATACATGAAAAGTTAATTTTCCTATTTTTTAATGTATACGACCCTCTTCGAAAATTTAACACATTTTGCGTAACCCCACTCGTCATTTGAATACATTTTGTAACCGAAATATAGTCATCAGTTGCAGAGATATCTACTGTGCCCACAATTCGGGACAGCCTGTCTACACAACAAACCCAATGTAGAAAAGTTTCTTCTAAGTATTTTTTTAATCCGTGGATCACCAGAGACATTATTCATCTAAAGAGGAAAATCCGCCTTATCGCTTTCAAATATAAAACCAACAAATCCAATTCACTCAAATCCGTAATTTCAGCCTTCACCCGAGATCTCAGAAACCTCATTTCCGCCCAAAAGACCAGATACCTCTCTCGTTCTCTACCCCATTACTTAAAAACTAATCCAACAAAATTCTGGAGTTACCTTAGACCAAAATCTGTTGGTCCCACTTCCCTCAGAAAATCAAATAAATATACATCTTCTCGTTCAGAGATGGCTGCCGAATTCAATTTAGCGTTCTGCTCGGTATTCTCAATATAGAAACCTCCCCAATAGTCTTTTTTTTTATTCTACCCACAACTCACCCCCAATAACTTTCTCCAAACAGGGTATCCTAAAATTATTTTAAAAACTGAAACCCTATTCTGTTGGCCCCGACGACATCCAAAATTCTATTCTTAAATTCTGTGCTGATGAAGTCGCCGACTATCTTTTATTCCTGTTCAATGTTTCACTAAATACTGCTATACTCCCGAACGACTGGAAAATCAATAAAATTATTCCTATCCACAAATCGGGTCCATTTTCCAATCCCCTTAACGTCAGGCCAATAGCGATCACCTCCCCCTGCTGTAAAATCTTTGAACATATTGTAGCAAAAGAAATCCGCATTCACTTGGACTCCATCCACTTTTTTTCTTCAACTAACACGGGGGGCTTTAGACAATCTCTCTCTCTCTCTACTACCTCTCAATTGGCCCTCTTCATCCACGACCTCTCGGCAGTCATTGATAAAAACCTACAAACTGATATCGTTTTCCTAGATTTCTCTAAAGCCTTTGATAAAGTTCCCCATGATAAACTTCTAAAACTCTCATGCCTTTGCTTTAACGTACAATTACTTAATTGGGTGGAGGATTTCCTAAACATAGTAAACAGTTTGTCCATTTTAATGATCATAACTCCCCATCCATCCCCCGTAAAGACTGGGACCTCTCAAGGATCGGTCCTCTCCCCGTTACTTTTCTTAATTTACATCAATGACCTTCCAGAATCCCTCAACTGCACCACCAGATTATTTGCTGACGACTGTGTAATTTACCATATCATTCACCATCAATCTGATCAAGAACTTCTCCAACATAACCTGGCTTCCATCGCGGACTGGTGTTCTTTATGGCAAATGACAATCAATACCTCAAAAACGGTTCACATGAAAGTTACTCGTAAATTTCTTCCTCTTGAATACTCGTACTCCATCAATAATTTAACGTTATCCCAAGTTTCTCAAATCAAATACCTCGGTGTCATAATCTCAGCCGACCTACGTTGGAACAAACATATTGACTACGTTTACCAGAGAAGTGACTTAACTAACTTTTCTTCCTCCGCCGCAACCTTAAACACTCCACTCGGGATATCAGGCTACTGTTACCAAACTTATATCTCTCCCCGTTCTTTTCTACGCCGCTGAAATCTGGGACCCCTACACCTCCAGTAACGTAGACAAACTCGAATCAATCCAAAATAAATCTACCCGATTTGCTCACGACTGCTGGTCATCTTTCGTTCCCGTGTCCGAACTTGAAAACGAACTTCATCTCTCCTCCCTCTCTCCACTCTTCGTCTCATTTCTTCAATTGGCATTGGCTCATTTCTTTCAATTCTCATTTCTTCATATTATATAAAAATTTCCATAGTCAATTCAACATCTATACTTCTGGTATCTTAGCCAAACCATCCTACATCTATCGAAAAGACTCTATCATTCCCTCAAAATAAAACCTATTTTTGCTTCCACTGACTGCTTTAAATACAGCTTCTTTCCTCATACCATTGGTGAATGGAACAAACTCCCAAGCTCTATTGTCGAATCTCCCACTATAACTAGTTTTTGTCTAATATCAAACAATATTTTTCTCATTTTCAATCGCATTCTCTTGTATAGGCCCCAGAGCCAACAATATTGTGTATAAATAAATAAATGTAGAATCTCTTTCTCTCTCTCACTTTAACGATCCAATTAAACAACCTAAAGATAAGTTTGGCACAGCATACTTAGTACGATATTTTATACAAAAATAAGTCACATATTTCCAAAATTATCAGAGTGAACCGAGTTTGGCATCGGCGTAGAAATATCGATGGAGTGGAATGACTCCCAAGTACTGTGTATACATATTTCACGTAAATGGCTTAAAAGTTCATATATTCTTATGGAAATGATTGAATATTAATTCCTTCGCATCGAATATTTCAGATTGTGTACAGGCAGTGGGTGTGCGCCATGGTGCTTCCTTTCCACCTCAACGGACAACTGCTGAAGCCTTGCCGATCAGTGTGCCGCTTGGTGGAGCAAATATGTCCTTACTTCCACCCCAGTGTGAAGGAGCAGTATGCAGGGGAGCGGGTATTCAAGTGTATAGGCAAGTCTTACTTTTAAATAACTTTGTTTTCCGTGTATATAACCAGTTTATTTCAAAAACATTTGTGAGATGTGTGTATAAGTGAAGCCCTTTCGAGATTTCTAATCGTTGAACGAATTTACGAGGGATCAATTGAGGGCGCTGCAAGAAAGAAAATAACGGAATTCTGGACCCGAACCTTTCTTCCATTTCTTTCGTATCCGAAACGTTCGTAAAGCTTCAGCCGGTGATTCGTGGCTGAGGTAAAACAATAGTGCTTAGCCCATCAGAGTGATGAACATCGCAATGAGTCTTGTGTAAGCGCCAGTAACAGAGATTCAGAAACGGGCTGTTAATCGTACATCTTGCGTTTTATGGGACTCTGATTTCAATATCTTCAGTTATTTACTTTCATGCAGCAGCCTCTATCGACAAAAATGTGAACTAATTTTTTTTCCTATACTCCCCCCCAAAAAAATGTTCCTTTGTGAGAATAACATTTTTACAAACCACGTTCAAATGTACCAATTCTTTCAATTTTTATGAATTTTCTTAACTATTTAGGAATTTATAAGAAGCCATGTATCATAGTGGTCCAGGGCACTCACCTGGATTGTGAAGGGAAAATGATTCCCAGCATAGGTTGTAGAATTTCTTTCCAGGAATCTTTTGTATATCCACTTGTTACTTATACTTTGTATCCATAGTGGAGAATGACATCACATACTTATGAGAACCGTTCGCTTTCCAGTGTTTAGTCAGCATTGAGTGTCCACTGTATAGTAATACTCTCGCATATCTCAGATCACTAGAAGCAATGTTGTGCCCAATGCACCATCCAACTTATTTACCAAGTTGCAGACTTGCAGATGCTGCTTAGATGGTTCGCCTTGATTGAAATACCAATGTCCGTATCTCAGAATATCTGTGTTGGCCGAGATGTTCCAAATCCAAGTTCCCCAAAAGCCCATTGCTGAAGATTTGCGACCAATCAGTAACGGTTTTTTCGACTGGCATGATTTCTATAGACACGGTGGCCATTTTCCGACGAATCTTTATTGGCTTTAATTCTCTCAGCCATTGTAAACTTGCATTACCATTCTCTGGTCTTGTTTGGACGGGATTGGAATCAACCCTTCCCCCTCCCCCCAGTGATATTCAATAAACTACCACTCGTCTACAAATCAGAAAAAATGTGTGTGTGATAATTGTGTGTGAAATTTTTCAGACACACCATAAGCTGGTCTCTTACAGCTTATTTAATGCATGGACGTTTTACACTACTTAACCGTACATTCCCCATCGGAATTTTTAAAGAATCGGCACATGCAGGAACGTGTTGTGTGTGTGGGTGAATTCGTAGCCCTAATGTGTCTATGTTGTTAGAGTTGTACTTGTTTTGTGTTCTGGTCGTACTGTGTGTGTCATCTGTCTCAAACACGTTTCACACTGCTGATCGCCATGCAGCATGCTTCGCGCCCAACGAATTTACGGGAGAATCATCGTACATAAGGGTTGAGTAGATATTCAAATGATGCAATAGTATACTGATATATAATGGTTTAGACAATTGGCTAATGCGAAGATGAATGACGAATATATAAGCTTACAGCTGAGTTAGGTCTGACTGTTGATGCATGACCCAGTTCAGCCTATATATGCTGTAAGAAAAGATTCTCGTTGCCTCTGAGAGGGGATGTGGTTCGATTCCTCGCGGAGGATTGTTAGCTTTTCTGTTCTTAATTCATCTTCGCATCAGTTAGGTGTCTGAACCTTTGTAACGGTAGCGGAGAGTGACATCATCTTCATATAGTATACTGATGTCCCGACCAAAAAGCAAACAAAAGAAATTCTAGATTGGAATATCTTTAATGTATAATTTGGTTTCCTTTTAAACAATTGAATTATTTGACAAAAGATGAGCTAAATACCTTTGTTTTCTTTGAATTAGATCCGGACATTCCAGACCTGGACAGCATAAGCGTTCATTCGGTGTTTGGTCAGCCGGGTCACTGCCACTGCCCTCATCACCTGGAGAGCTCTACGGAGACCATAGTCCCAGATGACGAAGAGTGCAAGCTCTCCAGAAGTGCACTTCGTCGTCCTTGGACGACCACCTCTGCGTCCACTCCGGCCACTAAATTTCCGACTGAAGTGAGGGGCAACACTTCGGTGACAGGTACTACAACTACTATAACTACTACAACTATAACTACTTCTACGACAGTAGACGCATCGAGAATAACAACAACAAAAAATTCTGGAGCGGCGACGACGACGACGACGACGACTACAACGAAGGCAGCATTGCTAGATGAGGAAAATGTGGACGATTCAATTAACAACACCTACGATGATTCCGGGTCTCCTTCGTCGGGAACAAGTAGTACTTGTGTGTCTATGTGGTTACTATTAGTACTGTTGACGTTTCATTATTTAAGGACTTCAAGCTTCATAGGTTCCGGTAAGGAGCCTACGTAGCAGTTACTTCTAGACATCGAATTAGGAATCAGTATTGTGCTTTTTTCTGCGGGGGGCCTGTAACCTGCATCATCGTAAAAACACACGTGAGAACACGATGAAAACAGAAAAAGTGTAAGTGCATACGCGAGTAATAATGATGATTATAATAATGACAATTGTTGCCATAAAACACGAGAGAAAAACAAAAAACTAACTAACTAAGAACACGTTGAACTCAAGGATCGGGTTCGGTTTTAGTTTTTAAATTTTAATTTATTATTTTTGTTTATTATTGTTGAAAGCGATGTCTAGGAGGATGAGTTAACACAAAAAATGTCCACGATGGATTAAGTATGACTTGTCTCCGCGGCCAATGCAAAAAAAAAAAGGTGTGGATTTCCAGCAACACAGTACTAGGCCTCAATAGTTTGTATGTGTATGCGATGGTGAATGGCTGGCATTGCTTGTTCTATACAGCAGCAGCGAATGCGATGATTGAAGATGATGAAGTGATTTCCAGTGTATAATTTATTGGAATGAAAGCCTCATCAATTAGAAAGGTTACAACAACCAAAGAGAGTGAGTTGAGTGCTCGTGAAGGCAGCAAGTTCGAAGCTCTGCAAGTGAATGCACAACGTAAAATCATTACATTCCTACCTTAAGTTAATGCTATTTTTTTTCCTTTAATTTTCCGAGATCTCTTCAGGCATATACATATGAATATTTCCATATATTACTATTTTATTTATTTATTTTCCAATTTATCGAACTGTTTTTTGTTTGGACATGTGCCCGATCTCTCTCAAACTACTGCGTAATCCTAGTCAATCCGAGTCGTCATCACATGCAACAAGTCCAATTTTCTTTCCACGGGGAGAAGAAATGAGAAACAACAGTATCGATTCCTCAATCATGAAATTCCTATCAAGACTTGTTAGAAAGGTGAGTGATTTTTGATTCTTTTGTTGTGTTGATCAGTTGTGCTCTTAAAAATTGGCATCTGTTTTGCACATGTTGATTTGGAAACCTCAGAGTGACCTCATAGTGATTCTGGAATTTCAGCGATTCACAGTGCAGAGTTTGCAATTCCAGAAAAGTTAATCTATAGATTTCGGAACCTCACTAGAGATTCGATGCAGATTTTGGAATCTCACAGAGCGGCGCAGGCAGATTTTAGAATTTCGGACAGGGTACGCGCCTATATTTTGGGATCTCAGAAAAGCCTCGCGTATATATTAGAAATCTCGGCGACAGCACATGCAGATTTCGGTTATCTCTGTAAGGACACGTGAAGATTTTTCGATCTCAGCGTAAGCGTGGGAAGATTACAGAATTTCGGAGAAGACACGTATAACTTTTTGAATCACAGAAAAACAACATGCGGATTTTAGAATTTCATTGAGGAAGATACGTGAAGATTTTTTCAAATATATCAGTGGTAAGCGTGGGAAAATTATAGAATCTCGGAAAAAGCACGTGTAGCTTTTTGAATCTCAGCGAAACAACGTGCGGAGTTTAGAATCTCATCAAGTAAGACAGGTGGAGATTTTTGAGTCTCAGGGTAGGCTTAGGCAGATTACAGAATCGCGGAGAAAAAGATTGTGTAGCTTTTGGAATCTCGGAGAAGGCACGTGTCGCTTCTGGATTCTCAACGAAATCACATGCATTTTTTAGAATCTCATTAAGGAAAATACGTGGAGATTTTCAAATTTTTCAAAGTAAACGTGGACAAATTAGAGAATTTGAGAAAAGGCACATGTGGCTTTTGAATTGCAGCGAAACTGCGTGTGGATTTCATAATTTCATCCAGTAAGACACGTGGAGATTTTTGAATCGCAGGATGGGCGTGCGCAGTTTACAGAATCTCGAAGACCGCGTTTGGAATCTCGGAAAAGGCACGTGTAGCTTCTGGAATCTCAAAGAAACCACGTGCATATTTTAGAATCTCATCGATGAAGACACGTGGACATTTTCGAATTCCAGGGTAAGCGCGGGCAAGTTACAGAGTCTTAGAGAAGTCACGTGTAGCTTTCTAAATTTCGTAGAAGGCACATGTAACTTCTGGAATCTGAAAGAAACCACGTGCGGATTTTAGAATCTCATCGAGGAAGATACATAAAGATTTTTTGAATCCCATGGCAGGCTACAGAATCTCGAAGGCACGTGTAGCTTTTTTGAATCGCGGCATAACCACGTGCAGATTCTAGAATCTCATCCAGGAAGACACGTGGGAATTTTCGAATCTAAGCGTGTGCAGATTACATAATCTCGTAGAAGGCAACGTGTAGGTTTCGGAGCCAGCGGCACAACTTGTTGATTTCAAAATCTCGGAGAAGGCAGGTATAGCTTTCGATGTCGTAGAGAAACCACGTGTAGATTTTGGATCTAAAGAGGTGCCACGCGTTGAACTTCGCTGAAACCGTGGGAAATTTTGTAATCTCACGAGAGCTAGTGTAAATTTAAGAATCTTTGGGAAGGCACATGTATATTTGGGAATCTTTTGGAGGGCGCGTGTATATTTGAGAGCCTCAGAAGAGCAGATACATTATGGGAATACAAGATTAATCGAAAGACTGGTTATTTGTGGAGATGAAGATTACAAGGAAGAAAATTCATCACTGCCCCCCACGAGGACACGAACCCCGGTCTCTCGCTTGCCGGACGAGCTCCACCATCTCTACCATCTATATACATTATGGGATCTCAGTAAACCCCGTTCAGAGTTTGGAACTTCCAAAGAAAACAATGTAGATTTCTAACACTCATTAGACGACTCCGAGAGCCACATTTGATCCGCAGAGCATGGGCTGAGCCATGAACGGATGCAGGCAGGCTCTTCGAACAAGGGAGGCGGTTGTCCACCTACACTTACTCACCAATGTGTTTTTTTTTAATGCTATGATTATGGTGTCTAAGGGGTCCATATGGTCTTATGGTCCCTCCCCGTCCTACTTTCTAGTCCAACTTTTTCTAATTTTTTGAGTGGGAGCCCTGGTTTATCTAACTCGCACAATTTATATTTTTTCCCGATACGAAAATTATCACTGCAGAAGTGTTTTCCAGAATACTGGAAAAAGAATGCCGTGATCATGAAATCCGCGAATACCGAGGGCAGATTGTAGTGTATATATTTGCTATTCTTCCATTTAGGAAAATTATCGTATCTTATTTCTTCTCTCTCTTTCTCTTCCACAGGCTTGTAAACCATGATAAACAGAGAAAATTAAAAATTCAAAAAGAAAAAATGCTTCCAGGATTAACTCCAGTGCACTCTCTTCCTATATATGATTTCCTCTTCTCCTCTCGCCAATTGTCAACCTTTTTCCCGTGCAAGTATCGGTCGCAGGAGGAAAATTACAAAAGGTTCGATTACAGGAATGCCGACGATGACGATGACCGTGATGATATTCCTAGATGGACAGTAAGGAACGATCGGAAAATTTTTTTAACAGAAGAAAAATTTATATAATAGGTATATATATATTATATATACATAATATATATATAAAATATGAAAAAAAAAAATAATAATTTGCTGGAAACAAATCTCTCTTAGCAGCCGCAATAAATTTTTTCGTTAGAAAGTAATTATTGTCCTATAAACAACGTTAGAATGCCATATTTTCTCTGTAAATGCTCAGTGTTGTGACGCTATATCTGGATAGTATATATTTTTACATAACACGTTCTTTCGTGACTTCGGTCCAAAAGTCGCGTTGTAGGAATACAAAATAATAATAATAATTAATAATAATAATAATAATGGGGAGAAAAAATAATTATGTGTTCGTGCGTAAGTGTGTGTGTGTGCGTGTGAGAGCGTGTGTATGCGCGTGTGCATGCGTGAGTGTTATAAACCTATAGCATACAGTATGTCCGCGCTCTTGAATATTTTTATAATTTAAATAAAGCTCTCCAGCGATGAAATGAAAATTAATGTAAAAAAAAAAGACAATAATAATATGAATGCAAAATGATGGTATTAATTGTATAATTGAAGGGAAAATGTTATCGAATATACAGAAATAATAATAATATTGTTCGTAATGTTCACGAGTTTCTTCTCCTCGTCTACGCAGTGGAAGATCAGTCATTCTGGCCCGTTCAATTTTGTAAGAAAAATCAAGTTTATAAATTACATCAAACATGGTAATGAAAAATAAAATTGATACCATATGAAATAATTAAAAAAAAATGGATTTGTGGGGTTTCGATTTAAGTATTTTTTATTCAGAGCCCTCTGGAGAGAGAAAGGGCGGTTAGAACTGTTTCTCTCACGCCATGGGAAAACCATTTGCATTTAAAGTCCTCTGCAGGTGGAGTCAAAAATATTCCAGACCCATCGTAAAACTATTTCTGTTCATTCAGAGCCCTTTCAGAAGGAACTACAACTATTTCAGGACATGGGAAGACGATTTTCGTTCATTCAGAGCCCTTTTGAGACATATGCGAGAACTATTCCAGACCTTGGGAAAACGATACGCATTCATTCAGAGCCCTCTGGAGAAGGAGAAAAAAAAAATGTTACAAAAAGTAAAGGAAACGATTTCTATTCATTCAGAGTCCCCTGGAGAGGAAACTTGAACTATTTCAGATCACGGGAGAACAATTTTCAATCATTCAGAGCGCTTTTGGGAGGAAACTAGAACTATTTCACAGACCATGAGAGAGCGATTTTCATTCTCATTCAGAGTCCCTTCTTCAGAGGAAACTGGAACATTTTAGAACTTGGGAGAGTGATTTCAATTCATTCACGGCCCTTTTGAGAGTAAGCTAGTACTGTTTCAGACCGTGGAAAAAACAAATTTTTATTCATTCAGAGCTCTCTGGAGAAGGAGCCAAAAATATTTCAGACCATCTTCATTCAGAGAGAGCTCTTTTGAGAAAAGTCTTGAACGATTTCAAATCACGAGAGAACGATTTTCATTCATTCAGAGCCTCTTCTTGAGAGGAAACTAGAAAATTTCAGACCTTGGGAGAGGATTTTAATTCATTCAGAGCCCTTTACACAGTAAGTTTGTACTGTCTCAGATGGTGGGAAAAACCATTTTCATTCATTCAGATCCCTCCGGAGAGGAAGCCACAAATATTTCAGACCATCGCATACATTCAGACCCTCATGAAGAACTCTGAATTACACTTTCTATCGTTCTTGTGGAACAACTTTTGCTGTAAAGCGCGCTCACGGGCAACGATAACGCGATTGCCGAATAACGTTATTCAATAAACAATTATGCAAATTCAATCATACCCAATTCGATAAGGTACTGTGCCTAAAAATGTTTGTCCATATCGGATATTTATTGAATTAAATTGGTTTTTTTTTTGAAAAAAGAATCATTTTCACATGTTATACGTATAAGCACCTCAAGTTGAAGGCTCCTTTCAAGAAAGCTTTGCGAATAGGGATATTTTAACTATAACTATCTGACGATCATGATTTTTCAGAATAATAATAATTATTATTAATACAACGAGAATCACTGGAAACCCAACAAATGACACATTTCCCCTCTTAAAAGACCATCGGGAAATATTCAGTGAAACATTGAGTAAATTCTAAATTTTTTAACTTGTTTGGTTTTTTGTTAGTGCTGCTGAAATCGAAACTGTCTAAACACATATACAGTGAACCGCAAAAGTTTAGACACTAGTTGATAACTCACAGTATCCAAGACATACTAATTGCAACATCACAAATTAGTTATTAGTTACTTTGCCAGGGCGAACATGTAAAAAATTTATTTGTAAAATAATAAAACGAAGGCTGTACACACTTTATCAACAAGATAATGACCAGAACAATTGTAGCGTGTAAACAATCGATGCAAAAGTTCAGACGAATTCGAATTTTCAGCTAAATAAAAATTATCTAGAATCTGGTTGGCTGTCCTTTTGTCTTTATTAAGTTCGTTAATGCAGGAATTATATCAAAATTATATCAATTACATCCAATAAAAGCTCTAAGATCTTTTACAGGTGAAAACTATCGATTATATTTCTAGAAACCTCTCTAAAAAATGCTTCAAGGATTCTCAATAGGTTTGCGGTCAGGGCTACATGCTGGCCAATCGAAAACTTCAATATTTTTGAGCAATGATATAAGCTTCCGCACGAACTTCCATGTGCACGGTCTGCCTACTATCTTGTTGGAACTCATTATTATTTATTTATTTTAATGAGTGTTATAATCATTATTATATTTCTTTCTTTTTCTAATTTTTTCTTACCGTAGTTCTGAATTTTCAACAATTCTAGAATTTCTTTTTATATTAATTTGGAGTTTTTTTCGCCAATTCCGGTATTGTTTCATGAATTCCGAGTTTTCATTTGAAGGGCCAATGGGCAGAGTAATCTAGGATTATAAAGCCTCCTTGTTTTGAGAAAAAATCTCTGGTTAATGTCAACAAATATATTTTACTCAAATTCGAAGCCCCAAATTGGGGCGGCGGAAGGAGGGTCTCTTGGCAAATACCCCACTTCCGCATGCAGAAATCAGTTCCAGCTTGAAAAGCCCCTAACTCTTCAAGAACTCACGTTGCTTTAGTTGGAAAATTAACTTCCTCAGCTTAACTTTCGTTACTTGAGCTATAAGATTTTGGTACATTAGGCTTTTATGGTCACTTTTGAACATATGTGCCAATGCTCTTTCTTTAAAGGGAGAACTATAGTTATAATATATTCCCCTCTCTCAAACTTTTCCATTGTGGCGAGTTAAATAAAATTAGCGACGAGCAAACGAGGATTTAATAACATTGCATTATATGAAAGCTGGACGAGACCGAAGAAAAATGACGACTTAAACAAAGTGACGACTTATTAGGGAGACGACTTTCCGAAGTTTTACTGCAACTGATGCTATAGTGTGGACCTGCATAAATTCCGAACACCGGTGACGTCATTTGGTCGGTGAATTCGCATATTTCGACGACCGATCACGGAAATTCTTTATTGTGTTCAAACTTTTGCGAACACGAATTTAACTTTTTTCCCCAAAAACTTATTTTTATTACGAATTACTTTTTTTGATATCCAAATGTTCGAAAAATATTCCCTGAGACAGAGAGAAGTATCTATTAATCCTTATTATATTAAAGAATTCTTTTTTCTAAATTCAAAAGTGAATTTCATAAGTGTATTAATTTTTGCGGTGCACTGTATATAAAATGCAACTTTGCAACACAGTAGGCTACTGTGTTTCACAATCACAGCCCATTCTATGTATATCTCTAAATACAACGAAATTCATAGTGTGCCTCCTTTTTAGACAACTCGTCTTCTTAATACGTGTCACATAATATGAAAAATTCACTGAAATATTAAATGTTTTCGAAAAGGTGGTCCAAGAACCCACGGGTAGGAGGGGGCCCGTATAGATCACCAATGGGTCCTGGAGATGAATTTTAAAACCCCATATAAAAATCAGAGCTTGTTCATGCAGTATGAAAAGTTGCGAGAGAACTCTTCAAATGAATTTTTCTTCAAAGTATGTGAAAAATCCTCTTTATTCACCAGGGACTATTCGTATCGTGCCGAGGCACCTTACCAGGATATAGTATCTCATAATGCAGGTGGTTTTTGATCTCTCTAGGTCAGTATTTCTTAAGTTGTTGGCCCCTGGGAGGGGGGGGGGGTTCCTCTGCTCCAGAACTCATTAAGAAACATTCCCTTAGCCCTTTAAGCTGCGATTGGAAATCCCTAAACACCACTTCAAAATGCCATATCTTTCTTTTTTAATGAATTACGCTTTCTTCCGATTTTCAGCAGGTGCAAACTAAAGGGTAGAGACAGAGAGAAGTTTTCCATTGATAAATCATTTTTACAAAATATCTAGGCATGTCAATGCTAAAATAAGATTCTTTTATAGAGGCGAGATATCTCGTCATTGCCGCTTAAAGGGTCAAGACCTTAAGGGGTTTTTAAAATTTCATACATTATAACTGCCTCATTTGAAATCACTGAATCGTCTGTAAAATACTTACCTGGGGTTGGAGGTGCCGCGATCAACGAGGTGGCTCTCCCGGGCTGAGGCCTTCCATTGCACTTTGGTTGGCTGCATGCTTGCCACATCCGCTAACTGCGGTTGCTTGGAGCACGTAATTTTTGGTATTACCGCCACACTTTTTTCTTTTCTTGAAGAAGGTTTTTCCCGATTTTGTGCAGGTGATAGTGCTTCTCCCTAACTCTGATAACATTGAAAAAGAAACATCCGAGGAAACATATAGTATCCGAAAGGAAGGGGAAAAACACCGTCTCTATTTCTGGTACCAAACTTCGAATAAAATCGCTGCCTCCGCCCACTGGCAGTTGATTTGGCATTGTTGATCTGATATTGTTTTGTGGGGGGGAGGATAGAAAACACTCAAGTTCTTAGGTGAAACATCGTTACAAAAACATTGTTTCGAACCTATAATAATAATAGCGTCACACTTCGCTCAAGGATCTCTAAACCATCCTGGGGGATGTGAAGGAGTCCTAGCTAGAGCTCCTGGAAACCTTCAGCATTGCCGAAATGAGAGGGGATTTTTTCAGAAGGCAAGATATCTCGTGATTGCCGAGAAATACAAGGCTTCATGTTAGACGAGATATCTCGTCAATGCCTCTGTAAGAGTTAAAGAAAAACAGTATTTGGATTCGGGAATTATCAAAAATCAAATGTTCATTTTTGACGGTCCGTGTGTCATATAAGTTTAACATTAACAATTATTACCATGAAATTTTATCTTCAAAATTAATGGTCCTTTCGCTGCTGTAGACTGTATTGGAGGGGAGATAATATATGTATCGGCGAGAAGTTTTTATTTGATATCTCAATTTTTTCAATACTTATATTCTTATGTATTCTTAATATACATATAAAAATACAGAGATACGAGAAAAATAAAATGTATTTATTTGATCCTCGCGTTAGTGTCAAGGTGCTTCCCTGAATATAACGTGCTTTCATTCGCTGAACGAGGTAATTTGATCCAATCTTAAAATGAATGTTGTTAAATACAAAATTTAATTTTGTTTTTTTAACCCCGAGAGATTCTCTCTTTGCCCCTTTCCTCCTATGAAACCATCACCATGAAGTGTCATGTCATTATTACGTGTTCAAAAAAATAATAATAAAGTGTTCATTCAGGTCATTTGTTTGAATAATATGCTCAGTAAAATTTTGAATTGGAAATTTTTTGCATTTGAAAATAAAAAGCAACAAAACACTCAGGAAAATTGTAAAATATGTTACCGTATATACAATGAATACAAATTGGCTATTATTAAAATTATCTGGCGTATTGATTGCCAAATCGTGAAGAGCAAGGGACTTCAAAAAATTTTTTCAATTACTTAATGATAATTTTTTTAAAGTTCTACGTTGATAGTATTTCGGGCTGGGGGAGTATGAAGGATCGACCTTTGGAGGGAGGGGGGGGGGCGCAAAAATTTCTTAAGAAATTTTGACCCTTCAATAAGCATTTAAATTAATTAATAGAACATATGAAGGGTATTTCCTTTCGATGTTTAATTTTTTTTTTTACCGATATATTACGTTTTGTTTTATAATTTTTGATTGGCTTGGAAATGGAGGGGGCACGAGACCCCTGAGCATCACCCCGCCCCCTGCGCATGCCTCTGAATTGGGCAGACGCGTTCAATTATTTTTTGAAGCTCAGGCATCACAAGAAAATTGAAAATCCTTAATTATACCCTTCATATCACATCCTCTCAAACTGTGCTCCGTGGAGCCCTTAAGGCTGTTTGTGCACTTCCCGGGAGAAACTGGTTAATAGCGTGGTTTCAACTAGTTAAAATTGTCAAAATTGTTTTCAACTCTGGTTAAAAGTGGTTATAACTAGTCAAATTCGGTCAAAAGTGTCTAAAACTATTTAATATGACCTATGAAATGATCTTAAACTTGATGCAGTAATAGTTTCAAATGTTTCGTATTAAATTTTAAATGAAAATCAAGTTTTGTACTTGAATCAATGTTATTGAATTAGAACGATCATACCTCAAATTTTTAATTTTCATTCTGAAAGAGTTAGTGCCCTCTATGGGCTCAACAGAGACCAAAAAGTAATTAAATATAGGAACTGAAGATAACTTATTAGATACTTCGAAGCCAGTACCCACTTTGAAGTGTAGGTTTTTTCCAAATATTAACTTATTTGCTATTAATTTCAAATGTTTTATTCAATTAAAATATTATACATACAGTGGTTGATGTGTATTAACAGTTTTTGCGTGAATTGTAATATTCAATTTTTAGAGCGGGGATTTTCAACATTGTTTTCATGGAAGAAATTTCGAAGGTGATTTTACCCGTATAAGCGGGGTATCTGTTTATCCGATATCATCCCCCCCCCCCCAGCGGTTCCCAAATACTTTTAGTCATGATCCATCAGTCTGCCATGGATCCCCCCCACTTATACTCGTAAACCCTCCGGGATCCCACTCTCCCCACCCCATTTATAGCAGCAGAAACTGCAACCATCCAACAGCGAGAACGTTCTCGAACATTAGGGTACATTCTACCAGCACTAGTAAACGTTATGAGCTAGTAATACCATCTAATGGACTTCAAAAGAACTAAAACACCGTTTCATATTCCTATCGGGAGATTTCGCCACAAGTACAATTGTTTGTCAAATCATAGCAATATTACTGCTGTAGTCAACCAACGCTGCAGCGGTGCTTTTGTGCATTAATTTAATTAAAACTGTTCTTTTTTTAAGTAATTTACTCTTTTTTTTCAACTTAGCATTAATTTTTTTTTAAATAATTGTGGAATGCGCCTGGATCCCCGGAAGGGGGGGGGGCGAGGGGACCAGGCATCCCCCAATTGTGAACCGCTGCGTTATCCAAATAAGCGGGCGGGGGGGGGGGGTCCAACTGCAGTTCTGAAACTTCATTTGATTTTAGGATGCGAACAACCATTTTAGAAAACCCATCAAAATGGAGTCTCATCGTTCATAATATTTATCTAAAGTGTTTATTTATAAATTCTTACATAGAGAAAAGAGATGGAGGGTTTCTATCTCTTGGAAGAGACGTATTTCTCTGTTGGTGTTGAAATACGAGGAAGAATGTTGTTTTAAAAGTAAAAAAAAAAGAAAGGAAGTTAGATATTTCTCCCTCAAGGAAAGATGAATGCCGAGGCGACATCTTCTGTCAGTAGACAAATAAATAATTATATTATTTATATCATCATTTAGGTCTTTCACTAAGGCAAATGCCGCCAAAGCACAGAAATAGCAAGAACCGAATGGGCCACTCCGGATATAACGGACGAAATCTCTGATTCCGTTCCATAATCTATGCTATTTTACACGGTTACGAAGAACCTCCAAAAATGCGAAACTTCATCGAAGATTTTTGCATTTTCTGTAATATTTTGAAATTTCTCACCGCAAATTTTCGACACTTGATAACAAATATTTTCAAATACATAATTTTAATTTAAAATGAACATTCTCAACTATTCACGTTTCGTCAACTTTTTGCGCAAAACAATAGTTTATTATATATTTCAAAGCAGAGATACATAACCTCTGGCCCGCTGGCCCGCGGACAAAATGCGACCCGCAAATGGATACTTTGTTTCGTGAAATGTGTTCCGGTAGAGAAGTATCAATACACACACAAATGCAACACGATAGCTAGGCTTATCATATTTCTTTCATAAAAATACGGGGTACCTGGATCCGTACGTGATATCTCACCAATTATTGAGAAAAAAAAGATTCCCTCAGGCAAGTAAAGTTGCCAATTACAGCCAAAAAATTTACCAAAAGCAAGTAAAATGCGGCCATTGAAGCTAAAAACATTGTTAGAGTTGCTAAATAAAGCCAAAACAATTGTCAAAAACAAGAAAAGTTGTCAATTAAAGCCAAAAAATATATATGTATAAAATATCAAATAAAACTAAATTTGACAATCACTGCCTAAAAAAATTGTCAAAGGTTAAGTTGCTGATAATCTAAAAATCAGAAAAATCACGAATGGTGGGAAATAGAGGGCAGCAAGTCACATTCTGTGAAGATGTACTATTAATTCGCCAAAAAAAAAATTATTAAATTATCTTTTAGGGAACATCAAGTTTATCCCAATTCGATTATTCTTTCAAAATACTGTAAATAATAATTATTTTCTCATTAAGTAAAAATAACTTTGCTAAAATTTCCCATAATTTATTTTTTCAAGAAAGACTGATTTTTTTTCTCCTTCTTAGATTGGATGTGCCGGACTCTGGGTAAAATGAACCAAATAATTTTCACTCTTGAAATTTATTGTTCTTGCCAATTGACTTGACAAATGTAGAAAATAACCAAAAGTTAAAAATTGCAAAATATGAGAGAGAGATACAAATCCCGTTTATTTATGATATACACAAAAGGACAATTAAATACTGAGGTGAAATTTATAAACTTCATTCCATTTATTTGAAACATGAATTTTCAATAGCTTCTTCTATGTTGCTTGTATTCAAACTAATATAACTGAGTTTACTTCTTAAAAATGGATAATCAGTTAAAAATTTCAAATGTAAGTACAGTATACTGCACAGAAGATCTCTCCTTTGCTATCACCAAAACTTATCCAAAGTAATATCCATCACAGTCCATATGAAAAAATGAGAGTAGAAAATTCTTCAGGGGTTTTTTATGGTTCTTTTTTTTGCTCCAATTGTCGCCAAAGGTTTTTTTTTTCCCCTCATTTGGCGATATTGGGTATCTTTTTTTCTGCTTTTGAGTTGTTTTTTTTTTATATGCTTCAATTATCACCATGTCTGATCCGAAGTGATGTACATCATTCCATTATGGAAAGGTAACGATAGAAAATTCTTCATGTAATTTTTATTTTTTGCTCCAATTATCGCCAAATGTTTGTCTTCGTTTGGTGATATTAGGCGCCTCTTTCTTATGCTGTTGAGTTTCTCTTTTGCTCCAATTATCACTAACTCTTGTCTTTATCCCTTATGGAAAAATAACGAAGGAAATTCTACAGAGAATTTTTCATAGTTCTCTTTTGCTCCAATTATCATCAAATGCTTGTTCTCGTTTGAAGATATTAAGCGTCTTTTTTTTTTCCGCTGTTCAACTTTCTCTTTTGTTGGAGTTATCGTTAGGTCTTGTCCAAAGTGATGTCCATCATTTCCTTATGGAAAGATACCGGTAGAAAATTCTTCAGGGATTTTTTTTTTTTTTTATTGTTCTCGTTTTTGCTCCAATCATCGCCAAATCTTTGTTTCGTTTGGCGATGTTAGGTGTCTTTTTCTTTCGCTGTTAAATCAACTTCAATTTCGCTGTTAAATTTTGCTTCAATTATCGCCAAGTCTTGCCCAAAGTGGTTTACATCATTTCTTTATGAAATGATAAAGATAGAAAATTATACAGAGAAATTTTTTTTAGTTCTCTTTCGTTCCAATTATCGCCAAATATTTGTTCTCGTCTGGCGATATATTAAATGTGTCTTTTTCTTACGCAATTAAAGTGTTTCTAAACGTGGGGGTGATATAGCCCCCCCCCCCATCCTCCTACACACACACACACGGAGTGCCGGGACGGTAGTAGAAACTACGGGTATAATACAGGATCCTATAAGATCGATTGTTAAAGAATGCACTGAGAAAAAAAATTGTTTTTCTAGAGTCGGTATGAGAAATATATTTTTGGGGTACCAAATTTTAGTTTATGATACAATAAAAATTAGTGCAAAAACATGGAAATTAAATTTTAGAATGGTTCTTTTCACATCCTCTAAATCTTAAAAAGTAATGTAACGTTCGGAATTTTCACGAAGCATAGGCAGGGCAATTATAAAGCGAAAGGTCTAGTCTATATATGTATAATAGACTTGACCCCAACAGCGTAAAGTATGTAATGAAGCTTCGTTACCTGAGCTAAATAAAAGACCAAACAAATGGCCTGATTTCTTTTCTTTCTGCTGAACGATGTAATATTCAATATGCTAACTAAATCTGCGATGCTCAAAACTTAAAATATGTTTCCGTTTTTATTTTTGTCATGTTTTTCTCACAAATGTTAAAAAAAAAAAAATGCATACGATTTGCATATAAAAACAGCTTTTTTCTACGATTCATTTGTAATCATTTGTAAAATTTCTTATTTTATGAATATATACTTAAAATATACATGTAAAAAAAATACGGCTTGCTCATTCATATTTGCGAAATAAGTGAGTACCATGTAAAGGTACAAAAAAAAAAACTTCGAAACTGAATTTTATTTTATCTATTCCATACTTATGCGCAATATGTTGTAGTGCATTTTTTTATTCAGTTTTATTAGCACAAATTACGAGTATATTCAAAAAACTATTGAGAAACAACGAAGATTTGGGATATCGAAGGTTTGAAAACAATATATAACTTATATATATATACATATAACATCAAAATTTTTGTTCTTTATTTATATTATGTCTTTTAGAAATTTTTATAAGGAACAAATGCGTTTTTTATTTGTAATTTTGGAATGGAAAAAAATGCGAAATCATACATGCATCCCACCAATGACAATTTTATTAGGTTTCGTTATAACTTTTTTTGTACGAATATTTTCTTATAACACAATCACTACTAATAACTTGGGAATGTTCTTCATTAGGTTGCATTATGTTGTAAAATTCGGAAAACGAAATTGTATTACCGTATCGCTCAGAATATAAACACTTGCTCTTTTTTTTTATAGAAAGTAATTTTTAAACTTCATCGGTTTTAGATATTATCGGCTGAAATCTAAATTGAATTTCACAAATTCTGCAGAATCGTTACTGATTATTTAGCTGTCAGTTGTACGATAGTGATAGTAATAAAGAAATTGTGTTTTACAATCAGTAAAATTATTACAAAAATATTCATTACTTTCTGTATTACATATCATAAGTTTTTCATTGTTTAAAAATCCCATATTACTGTAATTAAGAAATGTATTTGCAGTGTTCTTTATAAAAAAAAAAGCAATTAATTTCAATTTATAATTTAGAAGAAATGCTTATACATGACCGGCATGTACTTATTTAGTTATTATATGCATATGCACCGGGTGTGCCAAAACCTCACACAAAATAAAAGTACATAAATACAAAATAAAACCTTCGAACTGATAATAAGTAGGATTCACACTATCGTATAATAGTTGTCAACTTTTGACAAAATTCTAATTTTTGTACGAAATTTAGACGCACCCGGTGTATAGATATATGTGAGTGTGTGTGTTACGGTAAATGTGACAAATCGATTATATTTACGTATAATAACGGGATTTATCGCATTTATCGTAACTTTTTTTTTTGCATAAATGCAAAATGCTTGATGAATGACAATAATAATATTTGTTTAATTTAAGTAATCTTATTCTTGATCTGGTTTTTTATTCATAAATGTATACATGACCTTTATTATTGTTTCGTCTAAAACAAGGGTTCTTAACCTTTTGTGTTCAATGGACCCTTTGCGTCATTAAGACGAAAATCAAGGACTGCCCCTTTGCCTTGCAAAATGAAAACCAAAGATCCCTTCTTGCCTTGCAAAATGAAAACCAAAGATCCCTTCTTGCCGAAAAATATTCGACACATCGTAATGTAAGGACAATAAATTGTTTACTTATTATTGATCCCCCTCATGGATCTTTTGAAACTCTCCAAGGGCCCCGTGGACCCCCGGTTAAGAACCACTGGTCTAACGACTTCTTATTATTCAGTTTACTCAATATCGATGTTGAACTAAAATATATATATGCAGAATGTTGATTTCTGTTTTTCACATTTCGATGTGCAAATTTTTATAAATTCTATGTTGAGACATTGTTATTGGTACTTATAGATCTCATACCTTGCCTATTATTTTCTCATTCACCTATACATGTGGCAGAACATGAAGAATAAAAAAAAAACATTCTGTCACATGGGCTTTTGCTAATAGCAAAATTTATGGAAAGTTTTCTCACAATCATGGAAGAAAAGAGATTCGATTGAATATACAGCATTTTTATTTATAAATCATTGTGGTGTTATACTAGAACATTTTATGGATGTTATGTCTTCCGGATTTCATGTTTATCGATATTTTACCGATTCCTGAATTCGATTATGTTCCCACAGCTGCTCCAATTTCTGCCTTAGTCAAATTGAAAAAAAAATATTACCAATTGTCCAAAGAAATGTTATACTTGTAATATCTGACGAATCTGTGGATATTTGAAAGCGTAGGCTATAAGTCAAAGGCGTTTAGAATTCATGTCATTGATGCGCTTAATGGATTTTTGAATATGGTTTCAATGTGTGGAAATTGCGGTTACTTTCCAATCCTTGCAGGGGAACAGTTTGGTTTATTACTCAGGTTGATTATTAGGAACTATTAAAAACTATAACACTATCAAAACAAGAGTAATCGAATTATTACTACATTTAATTGAGATAGGAAATCGTTTACTAATTGAAATTCAATTTTATTATTTTTTTCCATTTTTATTGGAAATGTGATCAGTGAACATCTACAGGAAAAGATTATCCAGGAATTACATCCGATTTCTGATAATGATAGAAGTAATTATCATTTACGCTCAATTGCAATTTAAATATCAGTGCTAAGGGGATAAATAAATATGAAATGGTAAGTTTTCTTGAAATCGGTACAGAAATTTATCAGGATATATGTTCATCATAAGTGATTTATTTTAGTTATAATTTCTAATTAGATCTCTCATTCTTGAGTCAAACTGGACACACTGCCAATAACTGAGGAGAATGGAATTAAATATCAATTTTGTTTTGAATTTTAAAATATAATAACTGGATACAATAACTAATACTGATTAATTTTTTCCAAATTAATCGATATTATCACATAGTTCGTATTAAAGCATGATATCCCAAACCCCACCAAACAGAATCCCCTCTTGATAAGATTGCTGATTTCTCTTGACGAAGCTAGATGGCGCTAAAGTATTACAAAAATTGTATTTAGGGAGAAAACGGTAGAGAATCGGCTATAAATTACATAATCCTCGGGCTAATTACCCTGACGTTAATCATGAATAATTCGTGCTTTTTCTCGAACTTGTTCCCATGAAAAAATGAGGTCAAACGTGTGATAGCCTGCGCCTCAAATTTCCACTCGACATGCCTCTCGTACAGCCTAATAATAATAACAAATTCATGTTAAAATAAAAGACAAGAAAAATTTCATTTTATAATTCAAAAATATGGAGAGAGAAATATTTGATTATTTATTTGCAAAGTTATGTAAATGAAGACGACAGAAAAATATGTTATATGAAATATTTTATGGAACATATATATATATATTTGTTATATGAAATTATTGTTGGATATATGTGTCATTACATAAATCTAAAATAAAATTCTAGAATTGTTGCATGACATTGAGAGAAGAAAAAAAGAAGGCAAAAAAAAATCATTTATGCATTATCAGAATCATTACCACATGTGCATGTACATAGGTTAATCAAAAATAAAGAAATCAATATAAATTTACCTAAAAATATGTAGAGGTTTATGTACATAAAAAAATGAAATTAAATTAACAACAGAGTTATATAAATGTGCTAAGTGTCAGGTATATTGTGTTTAGGAAGTGTGAATTCGTAGAAAGCCCGATTATATTAAAAACCAAAAATGATAATTTAAACTAAAAGATTCATATATTAGCATCTTATACTACTTGAAGGAGGAAATATAAGGAAGCTGAGTTAATAAGGTACGCAATATAATTAATTATCTTTTGTTTTAATAAAAAACATAAAAAATTAATTACAAAAAGTTTTATGGTGAACATTTTCCATCGAGACGAAAACGGGACAAAATATTGCATTGCCAATTGTCGCCAAGATAACCGCCAATCATTCTTCGTACAACTGCTGAAAATCGCTAACATAAACTAAAATGTTCCCAATATATTAGCGGGAAACATAAAAGATCCAAACTCCATTTCCATTTTTAATAAATCACGGAGCATACCTGAAATGAATTAAAATGCATTTCATCGCAATATAAAGGGTTGAACAAAGCAAATATGTGAGTGAAAATTTGGAAGTATAAAGTTAATTATATCCAAATAAAACTTTTCGGAGTCATTCAAGTATTACGTCAGCATCAATAGTCGGAGGGTTCGGATTAGCAGACTTTTGATGACGGTGGGGTGGGTGGGGGGGGGATCTTAAAGGATGCTTACGTCATCAACCACCCATTATGAAAATATGAAATATTCTTGATGGCGTCTTTACTGAGAATGACAAAAACAAGAAAATCTTTCCCTAGTTTGTGGGCACCTGAATACTTTCCCGTATATTGATGAGTTCTCTATAGACCTTCTTCTCTAGTAGTCTAGTAAACCTCAGACCTCTACAGCAGTCCACCCGTTCTGTCTAACTTATATGGGGAGGGGATCGGCTAAACTGTTTTGTGCCCACTCAGAGTGTGCGTTGTCCTTTAGTGATTTGCTGATTTGCTGCACTCCCGTACATAAAGGAATAATTCCATCAAATTGCATTGACAGCTAAATAGAAAGGAATTACTCAAATGGTGACCAACATCTCTGGAATTTAGAGCAATCGCAATGAAGAAGACGAGAGAGACCAATGCTCGGTACTTTTCCCCAACTAGCAACGGCAATCTATACCACTCTTTTCATTAATACTTGACTTAGACTAGTTATTCATGAACTTAAAACACAAACTAAATATATAGTATGTTCAGTCTGTAATCATGTGACGCGTTATAGGAGGAAAGGGGCAGAGCTGGCGAAACTTTGTTAATGAGGGAGAGGAATAAAAAACGGTTAAAAATCTGCTACTTGAATGGCCCCTTTCAGAAATCATGAACTTCACTAATTTTTGGAGTACTATTTCTTGGCCAGATATGAAATCTTTCGCCTAAACTGAAGATCCCAGCTCGTTTTCTCTGACTTAATTAATAAATTTAACTTTTTAAAGCGTATTAAAGTGTTTCCACATCGACTTCTTTTTATATTTCGAATGTCAGGCCCAGTTTTTTCCCTTCCCAGAAAATATGGCGGACACCCTTGATATATAGGTTCTCTTTTCAAACGAAAAGGAACGATTTTGTATTTTCAACAATTTTCAAATACCGTAATTCTAAATACACACTTAAAGGCAGGGGAAGGGTTCTATATGTAATTTTTATATATACTACTCCAAATCACAGCCGCAGCCAGTAATTTTTTTCTAAAATGTGGAGGGGAAGGGGGTTCATAATCACGTGACAACCTCTTCAGTAGTTATATTCGCTTAGAATTTTCACCCAACTATCTCTGACATCAGTTACGAGACCTATGTTAATTTTAAATTGGGGCAGTGTGGTAGTGACCTTAATGAATTATTTCTCCCAGGGGCTCAATCATTTCATCAAGAATGACCCTAAATACGAATAACACAATTTATTATATTGTATTACATAAAAATCTCAAGACGAGGAAAGGCAATGCTTGTAAAAAGGCCATGACACGAATAAGAATGGTGGAGCTCTAGAGTTTTATTGATCTTTATTTCCACACAGAACCACTCGATTATCGAATCACATCGTCTGATAATTGAAATATAATTAAAAATTAACGATAACAAAATAATAATTTATACACATATATCGAAAGCATACCTTATTAAATTCAGTGACGGAAAAAAAATAATACAATGAACTTCAGAGTCAATAAATAATTTTAGCTTTAGCTTCGTTTGCTTTTTCTACGTGATTATAAAATGGTTATTGTTGTTATCGATTATTATTATTATTATGGTTCCTTATTATGCCTATACCTAATGCCTACCAAAATTTCCTTTCGAAAAAATAAACAAAAAAGAACAACCAAAAAATGTAGCGATAGAAAGTGTAACGAATTTTACGTCCATTATGGAGTGGTCTATAGTACAGAAAAAAAAACAAAAAAAAAACAACATATGTATTATATATATATGAAATGATTTGTATCACTTTTTTATATATATTCGGCAGAAACAAAAAAAAAATAAACAAATTGTAGAAAAAAAATACAACAACAACAACCCGTGTAAATAAGCGAAGAGAAATTGATTGAATAAAAATGAATAAATAAGTTGTTGATCTGTAATACGATGTTGGAATAAAATAAATATATGAAAAAAAACGAAATGTTTATCTTTTTTTTTATGCTCGTTAATTTGCATTGTGAAAAGAGTGAGTTAATGTGCTTGTACGTTAAGCTGGGCTGATATTTTGCGGCCCACAACGGTGTGTATTTATTGTTCAACGAAGGTAATGAAAGGTGTCGATCTTTTGTTTAGCGTCAGAAGTAGCTGGAGTTCGCGAAAGTGCATCAGCAAACGCAGGCAGGCAGTGCGCGAAGAACATGCGTTGTCAATTGTGCAGGACTTGCACAAGCGTTTCCACTCTGCACTCACTTTCCTCTAGTGGAGTTTTCTTCTAGAATAATATAGTGACAGTAATAAGAACTGGGAGACACCAGGGCTCTGTCACACTCGGTGATATAAGCACATTGTCTCAGGGAAACTAACCAAATTTCTTATTAAGAAACTTGGTTAGTTCTTAGCTTATTAAGCTTGAACAAGACATACATATACATGGACAGGTACCATTATGCGCATTGCTAGTAAACAATAATAAAATTTATGATCAAAAAATGGTGATAGAGGTAAATGAAAATCACAGGTTATAAATCGCATAATCGAGAATAGTTGTTGATAAAATTTGATCTGCTTCTCTTCAGAGATTTTCATTGCATGATAGTAATTGATTCAATGTGTAATTGGGTTGATCCACCTCGTGGTTTGATTCGGTCCAAAAGACATTCGTCAGACTCAACAATTGCTGTTACCTGTAATCACTTTTCGGTAAGCCCGCGTGGATCAGATCTATTCTCAACTACTGTGGCTCCTCCTCTTCTTCCTCCTCCTTCTCTCTAAACAGATGTATGAGGTCACTGTCTGGGTGTACTTGACGTCTTATTCCAGTAGATCTGGTTCTGGGTCCGGGGGCTGTAGCTTTCATATCCTTAGGGTGCTGCTCCGTAAATTTTAATTTTTCAATCCTTCCGTTCCAGGATGCAATCAAGCCAAGGTATTCTCAGATGTTCAGCTGGCTCTATGAAGGGGAAGGCTGTTGTTTTGGAGCATAGAGTTGCGTAGTGAAGAGGCGTGAATATGGTCGAACATGCACAGTTATCAATGGGAATTGATTTAAGCCCATGAGAAGGTTAGTCGGAAACGGACTACGGCCCGTTACGAACATTGTGACCACTTATGATTCCGAGGTATTACATGCTATGGGCAGGGCCGTCTTAAGAGCATCGTGGTCCCCCGGGCGACGTGATTTTTCTGAGGCCCTACCAGGCAAATTCTCCAAAATTTTAACTAATTTTCATTTTTGTGACGCCCCTCTTCTCCTGAGGCCCCGGACCGTGCCCGGGTGGGCCCATGCGTTCAGACGGCACTAGCTATGGGTTGATCGACTGGGCTCTGTGTTGTCCTTCCACCTCTGCCGCCATTTTATTCAGTAGATCTTTCCGAAGGATTGCTTTGGCGTGTAATGCGGGAAGAAGATCACCTCTAATGATTCCACCTTCGCTAGCTTCATTCGACGTAACATCCGCCAATTCATTGCTCCATTGGCCTACATGTGCTTTTACCCAGGATGCAATGATGGTGCGAATGGAACCAAAACCACTCCTACCTTCTTGCTAATGTCCCGTATGGTGCGTCGTCTTTTTCAGATAATATTATCTGGTCAACGTCTTTCATCAAAGTGTCTGTAATTATGAGATGACCTTGACCAGGTCGTGTATCATCATTCCCAGATTGCCGTCCCTAGCAGAAACGCTTGTGCCAGTCCTTCACGTGAGTCAATGACAGTGCATGTTCACCGTACGCTGCCATCGTTTGCCGATGCACTTTGCGAACTCCAACTCCTTCTGTCACTAAAAAACGAATAAAACCACGTTGCTCTTCGTTACTTGCAAACATTCCGCAGACACAGATGAAAAAAAAACCAACCGATTGCCCCTCTTAGACGATAATGTCGGCCGACCGCTAGCACATATCACGGGCTCTCGAACGAATACCAAGGGCAAGTCCAATCCCCAGTATGGGTTGCCTTCCTTGCCTTTGCTCTACCTCCACACAAAAATACAAAAATAAACCAAATTATAAACACTGTTCTGTTTTCATTTGATCCACTCTTATACATTGTATCCAATTTCGAAAATATTAAAAAAAAGTGTTCAAATTCCTATATCGTGCACTGAAATATTTCACATATTTATGCAGTTACTTTAGCATCAGACCACTTCCAAAAGCTTCTTTCTAGAACAGAATTTCGTAAACTTTTTCGGACTCAAGGAACGCTGTGAATTCTCTAATACTTTCAACTCCGCAACAGTGTTTACTATTGTACTATTGGCTCCTATTGTTGTACTGTGCCTGGGTTAAGATAGCCCCGCCCCCTCCCCCTCTTTATCGCAGCGTTTCTAAGCCCAAGGAAATATCTAAAACAATTCCAAGGACCACTGACTCATATGAGTATTGTGACTAGAACCCGGATTATATGCACTAAAAAAATGGCGAAATATGCTCTTAAATATGCTCTAAAAACATGCTCTGAAATATGCTCTAAAACATGCTCTAAAAATATGCTCTAAAAATATGCTCTAAAAATATGCTCTGAAATATGCTCTAAAAACATGCTCTGAAATATGCTCTAAAAACATGCTCTGAAATATGCTCTAAAAACATGCTCTAAAAATATGCTCTAAAAATATGCTCTGAAATATGCTCTAAAAATATGCAAATACATATACAAATACTTGAAAATACCGAAATATGCATTGAAACCCCAAAATATGCCCTAAAAAGCCTGAAGAAGCTACGAATTCCGAAATATGTACCAAAACTGAAAAAATATGCATTAAAAAACACTGCATATGCACAAATTCCTTCTACATATTTTCTATTTAGGCATATAGAATTTCCAGTATGTTGCTCACAGTAAGGAAATACCAGTAACAAAATAATTTCCACACTATTTCTAAAAAATTTAGCACTTTTGACATATCTCTCCTCCTATATTACAGTATTCCTTATACAGTAGAACCTTCCCTGATGGACATTCCCCGTTAACGGGCACTGTTTTGATACGCAGTCCCGTGGAATAGGGCTTCAATGTATTTCACTCCCCGTTAGCGGACAGTGAAATCAGACATTTCTTTTTTTCGATCTCTAATTTATTAATTTTTGGCCATAAACCGAGAATTAATAATTAATAACTAAGATTATGTTTAACCCCAAGTTCGTGTTAATTAAATCCTTAATTAATTACTAATTAACTGATCATAACTACGGTCCAGGGTGGCGAATTGTAATGGTAATGTTGATTTTGTTTGTTGATACGCATGGAGAAAGCCAACATTACAAGACTGATAATGTTGTCATGAATGTTTTTATCCTTACTTTACCCTTACTTTAATTTAATTGTCATTGAAAACACATGCAGTGAACGTATCACGCACGGGTAAAACTCATTAAAGGGAAGAAAGGCTATAAGTTTTTCCATATTTATCAGACTTTCCAACCTTATTTGGGAATTATGCATTATCACCGGTGAAAGTGATAAATTTAGTGAAATTTTATTGAACTTTCTTCACACACACATCGAGACGATTCGTGATTATGCATAACCACCGGTGTATCACTTTCGGAGACAGTATAGCATATACATTTTAACGTTATATATATGTCACTCTCTCTGAAACAGTTTAACGTGCTTAAAATGTATGGGAACCAATTACAACCAAATCCAAACGTCGTATAAATGTGAAAGTCGTATAAACAAGATTCCACTGTATATCATACCTCCCCATTAGCGTACACTCCCCGTTAGTGGAAAAGGTTTTTCGTCCTATGGGTGTCCGTTAGCGAGAGGTTCTACTGCATAACACAAGAATTTCTCGAATTTTACTTGACATTCCTGTATTTCTTTTTGGCCATTCAAACTTTGTTGTGGAGTTGCCACTCACTGCAATTTCCAGTAGCACTTCATTCGTCATATATTTGGTAATTTCTCAGCAGCAATCGGTGATTTTAACGAATTATGGCAACTTTTTTTTTTTTTTACCACAATTGGCAGTGTGCTGTATTTTGCTGTATTTGTGATCCCAATTTTTCATATTTTTCTTCTCGATGAAATATGGTCCAGTCATACAATTAATGTCTTCATTTCATTTTTGTTTCATTTCATGTTTCATAATTCATTTTTGCTCAATGTTGCCCTTTCTTCCCCCTTCTCCTTCAGAGTCAACTTAGCAAAATTTATTGTAAATTGCTTTTTTTGCTACCGTTAGCGATACCCCATATCAAGGGGTTTCCCACATTTTCCTACATTTTTCGTGGATTAGATATTGTTACCATTTTATTATAACTATTATAAATATTATTATTTAAATCCATAAGGATATTATCAGTTGAAAAAAATAAATAATTTTTCATTTATTATAATTAAATTATCAAGTCGATTAATTACAGTATCGAAGCTACATGAAGTACAAGGATTTGGAAAATTAATCTTCTAATATATTTTGTCTCTCATGCATCTTCCTTTTAAATACTTCAACGAGTACTGGAGCAACCCTACGCACCCGCCCGTCAAAGTGATGATCTCGGGCCTCCACCAAGACGGATATATGAGCGGGGGTGGGGGGGAGATTGACCCTCCCAAGAGCCGAATAATATAAGAGACATTTGCCTGTCCTGTAAAATACGGGATGATATTCAATGCTCCTGCACAATAACTCGTTTTTTCTGACACATCGCCCTGGATCTGCCTTTTGCGGATCTTCCGCAGAAGGAAGATATCTGCCTCCCTTCCATTCGCAGCTGAAAATATCTGCCTCTGCTCCATTTGCAGTTGAAGGTATAATCTGACTCAGCTTCTTTCACAGATGGAGATATGTGCCTCGGATCATTCACAACTGAAGATACTTGCCTCTGCTCCATTCACAGATTGAAGATATCTGCTTCCCCTCCATTTGCAGCTAAAGATATCTGCAGTCTGCCTCTGCAGTCTTTAGATCTGCCTCTGTAAGTATATGATGCGTCGAAAAATTAAGGGCAAAAAAGAGAAATTTTAAAAGAAACGAATGAGGATACACAAGACGATATCAGAGATGGGAACGTCTGGAAATCCTACCCCACAACAAAATATTCCGATGCAACGGAATCGAATTGTATTTGAAAAAACTTTAGTGTTATAAGCATGAAATATAATTTCAACAATAAGCCGGTAGTTGTTGAAATAGACATTCCTAAATTAGCAACAATGATCACTCTTTATTAGTCTTTAACAATGAATGTTATGGGTTATAAAAAGGGCTGGTGTGGCGCAAACTCTTTGTATGCGATGCCTGAGTGAGAAGGACTCCTTCTTCCATGAAAGGCCTATTACAAATTAGGTTCGTGTCAGCCTAGCGAGTTCGTTAGCTTGACAGTGAGTGGAAATTTTGGGCTTGCCCTTAGAAGATGGCTGGATTCACATTTCTTGGCTTTTTTTCAAAGTGGGTTGAGTGAACGGCTAAGCATACCGGTCACTCCTTTTCTCCTAATATGCGAGATGAGGAGAAGCGATCGGCAACTTGCGATCGTGATCGTCAGAGCGGAAATCGTAACGAATTTTTAGTCCATCGCGAAAGATAAAAAGCAATCATGGAATTTGACTTTCGTTTTCGATGTATTTGAAATTATAATTTTTGTATTAGGTGTATTATGATATCATGGAAAGAATTGAATTTTTAAAATGGAAATGGGGCTGGACATATTGCAAGAAGACAGGACAAAAGATGGACCACAAGTATTCTGGATTGGTACCTCCGTGGTGTTAAACGTCCGAGAAGAAACTTCGCCTGATCGAAGTTTTCAAAACTTTCAACGCGATGAATAGGATGGACCATGAATTACTAATATCTCCGTCAATCGACTGCTTCGACAAGGGGACATCAGTATCGATTGGTAAGGAACAATTCTAGGTTACGGTGACGCAGGGAATTTTTCTCTAATAGGGTTGTTAATAAATGGAATAGCATACCCACGGAGATCGTGAATTTTAACACAATTGACACGTTATAAATATAAATACTATAAACATGTTGGGGTAAATCGAGAAGTTATCCGTACTAGGAATAATACAACCATAAATATTTTCATAGGCATTGTATAATATTTTATCACGTATATAACAGGGCCGCTGTGGTGGTCGAGGGGTTATAGTGCCGGACTCGTGATGCGAGGATCCGGGTTCGAACCCCACAGTGGTGGTCGGCTGAAGTTGGTTTTCTGTGGTTCCCAACTTCAAGGCGCAAATGCGAGCCGATCTCCCCGTTAAAAAGTCTCGCCACAGAGAGCAACAGTCCTACAACGGTAAATCATTCAACCATAACACTTCACTCATAGTTAGTAAAACTGGGGACAGATGACAGCACGACACATAACAAGCATTACACAGAAAACAAAACTTTACGTCAGGTTGCACTACACGTACACGCACATTCCCGCATGTACCGATTCGTTGGGGGAGGGGGTTCCACGGGGGGGGATGCATGTGTGGCGTAGTAGTGGTAGTAGGTAGGGGCTCGGGGATCCATGATGTTCTTAACTCAGCCACCTCGTTGGGCAATTTGCCTGTTGTGGCGTTTTATTTGTATTTGTATATGCAGTTTTTAGTTTTTGTAATTGCATTTTTAGTAGGGTTGTTGTATTTTTGAAGTACATGACACCCTCAACATAATTTGTTATGGACATCTTTTTCTCAGCCACCTTGTTAGGCGTTTTGCCTGTTGTGGTCTTGTATTCGTATTATAAAGTTTCAGAATCCATGACCTAGGTGGAATATTATGGGTGAGAAAAACTCTGTACTAATTTTATTTTATTTCCAAATGAAATACGAATCCGTTTAGTGCAAACCGTACATTTAAAAATATCTAGTGACTTTTCCGATTGCAACAGTGAAGTAATATGTTTTTATTGCGTTGTGGGCGTGCCGGTTGCTTTGGCGAGGCGTGTTCGTGACTACTGCATAGAATAACATGATTTTTCTAAACCTCTCGATACAAGAAAAAGTCATCGAAATCAAGAGAGAGAAGTAACAAACTTTCGCATATTCGGGGTGGACGAGAAGTCCGGGGCACATTTTCAAAATTAATAACAAATGAACCAATTTGTATAAAAAGATGCGGTTTGCACTAATATACTCATCAAGTGAAAAGAACCTTGAATAACCGTGAAGTCGGTTAATCGTGGCATAGATATAATCCGGGTCTTACTGTATATCCCACCACTGAGTAGGAGGCCTTGAGCAGGAGGTGGGTAAGTGGCATTGTTTTTAATGGTAAAATTGTCTTATGTTTGATGCGAAATACGGCAACCCTTCCGAGGGCAACATTTCGCCCTCGGGCCACGGGTTGAGAACGTATGGTTTAGTCGGGGGGGGGGGGGTGGCCAACAGCTGAGCCCCCGATAGGTAAAAACAAATTATAACATTAAAATTAATAATTTTACAAGGTGTTAAATTAAAATTTCGATCATTATTTGACGTGTTCGTTCCCAGCAGAAAATTACTTGCATTCATTATCATTGGTGAAGGAAATAATTTACTCTGTTCTCGCTCCACAGGCGCGGTTTTATGGAGGTGCCCTCCCAAGCGAATATGATAATATTGCATTAAATAAATACGTTGGAAATTACTTGTATCAATGTTTTTGATTTTAAAAAAAATTCAAGAAAACTTCGTCTGAAAAACGAAAAAAAGCCAGGACATTTTTCGTGACAGAAACAAAATCGTGACTGTCTTGGAAAAGACGGGACAACGCGGGGCGTATGGTCACTCTATCTTCAATGTGGAGGAAATCACCTCTCCCAACAGCGAGCTCTAGATCCGCCCGTCTCTCTCTTTCACCATAATTGCCTGTTCAAACGCATAAATTATTTACAAAGCTTGTCTCATGTGGGAATTTTTTTTTTCCTATTTTTCCAGGAACCTCGTTTTGCAAATTGCTTATTTTACCAGAAAATTAATTGCAGCGAAAATTGGGAAAAAAATGTTCAATTTTTAAAATTTCAAACTGTGAATGGATTTGATGGAATATAATTTGCAGAAGAACCAAATTTTTAAGGTATTATATCTGGCTGAGGAACACAACCAGATATTTAATGGATATGCTTGTAAAGATGAAAGGGAAGGGTAAAAGTTTAGATACTGAAAATTTCCCGTGTTTCACTATACAGGGTGATTCTAAATTCATGGGACAAACTTTAAGAGGTCATACAAGACACCTAAACAAACAATTTTGGCCATGGAATGTGCGGTCGAATCGCAATAGCAAAGGCGGTAGAGGGTGCTTTTAGGAAGTACACAACAGCATTTAACCAAAAGAAAATATCATATTTTCTGACTATATGTGCTATCAACCACTCGAGGATGCAGGGGGGTTTGTCATGTGACAGGCTTTCTCATGGTACAACCAACTCCAATTCACTCCAAAGGTGCACCAACAAAAACCAAACTTCTTTTTAAACCAAAGTTTGGTTTTAATTCGTGCGTGGACCCTCAATTTCACGCTGCGCAAAACAATGACAAGCCAGGCGAATGTGTGTCCAGAAAAACATGTGTTGGGAGGCGATTTATTGCGCTCAGGCTCTTTTGATTGGTCTGTAAAATACGGGACACAGCAGTTCTTTTCCCATATTATTCAGCTATTGGGAGGAGTAATCGTCCCTCTCTGGATCCTTGCTGTGACAAGCGGTAGAATGAGGTGTGATAGATTTTGTGATTCCCGGGTTGCACCATGAGGAAACCAACCACATTACAATCTCCTGCACCCTCGAGTGGTTGATAGCACAAATAGCAGCAAATACTATATTTTCTTTTGAAGTTCTGTTGTGCACCCCCTACCGCCTTTGCTATCGCGATTTGACCACACATTCTATGACCAAAAATGCTTGTTTATGTGTTTTTTATCACCTCTTAAAGTTTGTCCCATGAATTTAGAACCACCCTGTATTACTTGTGGCGTATACAAATGTGCGATTTTCCAGTCATTTTACTGGTGCGACTCATACACCGGAATGACTTCCGTAATGCGGCGCGCGACACTGACAGTTATCTTAGCCCTTCAACAGAAAGATTTTGGCCACACACACAACCTTGCTCTCGGTTATGTACTTTTATTATGAAATCTTTGGATCATTCATTGGTCAAGCATTCCTTCAGACAACTTTTAAGGACTCTCGTCTACTTCTATTGCTCTTAGGGTATTTTTCATTTCCATTGACTGAACGTATTTGATAACAGGTGGAAATGGTCCAAAAGGTTCCATTTAACAAGCGATATCATTTATGTAGAAATGTAGGGGAAACTCCAAAATCCCTCAGGTAGACACATCGTCGGCTACATCTTTCCAAACTGTGTCTCTCCATCATTAATTCAGACATTCCCGAAAGGATCCACTGAAGTAACTGGCCATAAACCATAGGGTCGAGTACATAATCGCAGAGTATAACTCATTTCAAGAGCTCAAAATTTTGCGTCAATCAATTCAAGAAAATTTCTGGATCGTTATACACGAAAATCATTAATTGCAGAAAAATCTAAAAAAATAAACTCATTAATATAGGGCTAGGATTTTTATGATCTAAAAACGAATACGCGCTATAAAAAATGCATTTATGCCCAAAAAAAACTTAAAAATATGCCTTTATAAATAGGCTGACTATATTTCCTCGAGAAAAATACGGGAAATCGAATCCAAAAACGATGCCAACGGTAAGTAAAATTGTAAGTTATTGCTATTGTCGTCGAAAAATTGCAAAATGTGTGAAATGAAGCTGGTGAAGAATGAGCTTGGGGGGGGGGGGGGGAATCGCTCTTCATTGTTCTGCTGAAATATGCAAAATAATGCTCTAAAAGATGAAAATATACCTCAAATTCTGAAAATCGTGAAAAATACCTTAAAATTACTGAAAATCATTTTAAAAAAAAGCCTTAAAATTAGCCTTATTGAAAATCATAAAAACATAAAGTTATGTTCTGTAAATAAAAAACAACAATTATAAGCGTAATGGTTACATTTCGCTCGAATGTAACCAATACGCTTATTGGTTGCATTTCTCAAGTTTTATGAATGAACTTCTATCAAACTTTTATAGTGTAATCCCTGCCTAAGTTATTTTAATCAAACAAGAGAGTGGTCCAGATTTTTTTTAAAAACCCCGCACTTTATCTTCGTTTAAAATTCAAACTAAACAACAGCTTTGCGAGTATCAGTAGCAAGAAAGTTTTCTTCTCTGAAAGTTCTCCGGGTTCCGGGATTTTTAAGGGTTCCGTGGCGTTTGATCATGAGAAACCCCGAAAAAGCTGTCGCGGAACACCAGTCAGAAACCCATGCTGTACAGACAAACCCTGCAGAGGTCCGCAGGCATACTTGATAAAATTATTCACCCGTTGTAAATGATCTTAGTGATATCCATATGGGTTAAAAAATTGAAATTATACCTTCACATTTATGTTTACGACGCATCAACAAGGAGAAGGCAGGCAATTGCGGTACTAAATACAGGATATCACTAAATTTTGCCAAAAATCGCAATTTATTGCCTTAAAAAGTAACTTGTTAATTACTGCTGAAATTGCTGAAGGGTGGGGTAGTAAAAGACTGCTACAAATCACAATAAAAAAATGTATTTCGCGATAAAAATATTCAAATGATTTTGATCGGATGACCATATTTCATTGAGAAAAATAAAATTCGGAAACTAAAAACGAAAAATAACCATTCGGTTAACTAGGATCGTAAATAATAATCCGTAAAACACGGGACATCACCAATTGTCATTTAACACGAGTCCAGCAGTAGGCACACTCACCAATCGTAAAAAAATCGTTTAACCTGGCAAAAATTGTGAGGGGAATATAACTTTTGCCTTATAATTATCATAATATAATTTATGTTATGAGAACGCTGTGCATATTCACGATTTTACCAAATATTACAAATTCAAATAAATATCTTTGAAAAAACGGGACACAAATGTATAAACGAAATCGGAACAACGGAAATTACAGGAATGTCCCGTAACACGGGACACAAGAGGTACGTCAAATTGTTTCGGACATTTTACTACTGAAAACAAAAACAGCTGTTCGCACCAGCTCTCTGACCATATCGCTATATTGCAATTTACTGCGATCAATGAGATCGGTTGGAGATGAAGGCGCTATCTATCGGTGATCACCTTAAAATTCGTTAGGGGAAAATATCGTATCTATATACTCTCTCGGGTTTGAACCTGGCACCGTGACGGCGACCTTCACGGTGGTAGACGAGCATCTTACCACTACGCCACTCGGGTCGGACATTTCACTGGCCCTTGTTTTCAGAAAGGTTGAGAAACACTGCTCTAGACCGGCAGATTCGTGGCTCCGTTTGTGTCTCCGAGCCTTGTCTCCTGGCACCACCCCACCGTCGAAACAGTGGTGGTCGGCTGAAGTTGGTTTTCTATGGTTCTCAACTTCAAGGCGCGAATGCGAGCCGATCTCCCCGTTAAAAAGTCTCGCCAAAGAAAGCAACAGACCTACAAACAGTACAAATGTATATATATATATAATTCAATCATAACACATCACTCACTTCACTTCTCAAAATATAGAGGGCAGCACTAAAAAATCAAACACAACACTAAATACGCACTCAGACTGTTAGGCACTTATCACTTCCGGCACAACTCACTAGGTAGTAAATCGCCCATAGATGGTGATAGACCTGAGTTGTGCTCGGTTTGAAATAAAGAAAGAAAAGAGTCTTCGAGATACAAAAATTTTACCTCCTTTCTCCCATTCCATTAATTTTCTTGACCACTGATCCCTCAAATTTTCCGCCCCTGGCCTATAGCCCTCTTGTAAATACGTCTCTGAGCTATAGCAGTTTTGTTTCGCAAGTTCCAGTGGTAACGCAACATAGAATTCAAGGCAACAGAAAAAGATTGTTTAATTTTTATAACAAGAGTGAAAAACTTAGAGCATTTCCCGTGTGTGTGTATAATAAGAGGAGGGAGTCTTTTTGGGTTTTTTTTTTTTTTTTTTGTATTCCTTCGTGAAAACAGACCGTTTACTTTCTCGTCACTCACGACGGCAAAGAAAAAAAGACTTTATTATGTTCATTAGAAGAACGAGGACAGTTACGGAACATGTTACGGCTTCTTTCTTTCCTATAACAATAATGATAAATACAGAAAAGTTTACAACGTTCTTCTTCATTGTAGATTTTTGTTGTGTTGTAACTCTCTTATTGTTTAAAATGCTAAAAGAAAAATGAATACGAAACTTCAGTTAAATAATTGAGACCTTTTATGGCAATTTTAACATTTGAAATTTGTGAATTGCTTTACGACAAGGACATTTGCGTTGTGATAAAAGAATTATTAGACTCCTTGGTGACGTAATAATAATAATAATATATATAAAACAAAAGATTATAACGTTACCCCAATTTTTGCAAGTACCTAGTGCCATCGATATGACTTGCTATACTAGAAATTAACTATTTCACAATATAAAACATAGGCACACGCAACATAATCAAGGACATCGCAGTCCTGTACAAGTATTAATTTTTACAGCTTAGTAATGTCGAGATACTCGTCCGGAATCCCTTCAAGAGAAGCGAAACTCCCAGGATAATTCTCCCGGACTAGGACTTTCAGCCAATCAGCGTGGTTGGGCCTTACGTCATGGGAAGTTTCTAAGAACTTGGACTACCTGACTCCCCTTCAGAGTAAAAGTGGACCTCGTCCATCTAGGTCAGTGTTTTCCAAAGTGGGCAATGCAATAGTCCGTGGGGGGGATAGACGCCATAGTATAACATGGGATGCTATGAGTTTGCTTCAGTCGGGGGGCGATTAGAGAAAAACTCTGAAGCAGGAGGCGATGGAACAAAAAGTTTAAGGTAAGGGTGGCCAACTTCTTTCTGTTCGCGGGCCAACATAATGGTCAGCTACAGCGTCGCGGGCCGCATCTGAGGTGCAACTTCGGAGTATAAGCCGCTCCATTACTAATTGAATTAATTAGTAACTAAATTAATTTCGTCACTAGAAATACGAAGTTTTGTAAGCAGTCAAGAAATCTGCTGTTGGAACCGATAGTTCAAATAATGATCACAAATTTAATTTTTTCACGGTACTTTTACCTTGTCGCGGGCCACACAAAATCACTTCACATTGGCCACCCCTCATTTCCGAGGGGGTCCATATGGACAAAATTCTGTTCTCAGAATCCCCTAAACCAGCCGAGGGGGAAAACAATACACTTTCCGTGCACCATGTAGCAATCCAAAGTGAATCCCAAATGATTGACAATAATTTACATAAAATATGTTATGACTTCGATCAAAAATTTGTTCAAGTCAAATGAAAAAAAAAACAAAACATTAAAATTAGGATTATGTACCAGAGTGTATTTATTGGTGCTCAAAATGTACTCAGAAATCACCTTGTATCAGTTTTCAAAGTGGAAATGCGTTGTATCGCAAAATAAAAAAAAAAATCTACATTTTTATATGCTCCCCTTGTCCTCTAACTCCTAATTAGAAAGTTGTTGCCTTGTTCTGAGTCAGGATACCCTGCCTGAGCCAACAAAAAAAAAAAAATCCCAAGTTTCCTAACTGCAATATTCACAGAGATATTTGAATTCAAAAATCTGAGAAAAGTTGGGGGTGGGGGGGGGGAACTAACGAAGAATTATTCCTTAATCTCCATTTATGTTATTCTTTCCCAACTTTTCCCCGATTTTTGGAATTCGAATATATGTCAGCGAATATTGCACTTCGACACGTGAAATTTTTTGGCTGGTGTAAGGAGAGATGATACCATCATCCGCACGAGGCGCCGCTTTAGAGGGTCGCCAAATTAGAATTGAAGGAGGGGAATTGCTTTGTACACCAAAAAACGCGGTCAGAATCACCAAAAATAGGTCTGGCAAGGATAGAGTTGTTTTTTTTTTGGATACCGTAGTTCCCTAGCAATGTGTTTCAGACACGCATATGCTTTAACAATGGTTTGCCACTTCTTTAATGCTGCCAGTATTATGTATAATAGTTAATTCCTTCATAATCGTTTGTCACTTTTTTCAATCTTCCGAGTAATTGAAGAAAACTCACGCAGGCAGCACCGGATATTATAGCTAGTATCAATAAGTTCGGAAAACAATTTTAATCTTTGATTTAAGTGAAGAATGACAATTCAGATAGGCTACATTGAAAATACGTGGGAAAACAAAGACGTTTATTATTTAAAAATGTCAGGACGGTCAAAATTATGGGAAAAATACGGGAATATATACCAGAAAATACGGGTCATACGGTCACCCTACCATTCGATGACGTCCGACAGCTCTATATGATGAAACACGGAAAATTATTTCTCTTTGTAGTTGGGAGTCCTCTCGTCTAATTAACCTTTAGACATAAGAAAAATCTTGAGAGGATATTGTTTGATGATCTAGGTTCCTCGTTTTATCCCAAAATAATGATTCTCCATAGCCAATGATATTCAACGCATTGTGAGGAGGATGATCTAAGGTGGAAGAAGTTGTCGAGGCTAAAATACGTATACTTAGCTTATCTCAATACTGTTGTTTGTGAAATAATAATCACTAATTTTTCATTTCAAATATAAATCACGAAATAATTGTAATACAAACTTGACATTACAGGGGGATTTATGAAACTTTACATTTTAAGTGATTGAATATAGAATGTTTGCTATTCTATTATCCTGGGGAGGGGGGGGGGGGTAAAGCAATATTTACCCATGGAGGGAACTTCTAGCAAAGAAATAGGCAATTCTCTTAACCTCCAAAAAGTAGCACACACAAACATTTTGAATTGAAGTTAAATCATTTCTCCTTCGGTAAAAATGCAGGAATCAATAAATTTTACGGATTTTTTTTTAAATTCCTTGGTGGGGGAGTGGAATATGCCTCCCCCTTCTACTCTGGGGTTACCAGACGTCCTTCTTTTTTATATCATTTCAAGCGTCTTTCTACGTTTTAGAGAAAATTCTCCTGAATTCACCCGACGTAAGCATCATTTTTCGAATTTTCGAATGATGCTTACGTCATCAACCACCCTTTATAAAACTATGAGATATTCTTATACTCTTAATGGCATTTTACTGGGTGAACCAAAACCGAGCTAACAATCTCCCTATTGATAAGTCTTCTATAGCAGTGTTTCTCAACCGCCGGGCCACGACTGATCTGACGTTTCATTTTTCATTAGTCGTGTATTTGACCGGGCCTTCCACTTATAAAAATAAATGAAACCGGGCCGCGGGCTTCCAAAGGTTGAGAACCACTGTTCTATAGAACCAGGTTAGTGGTCTTTAAATGTTCCGCAAATCCTTCAAATGATCCAGAAATGTGTCAGGACCGCTGAAGTGTTCTAGAAATGTGTAGCAAGCCGCTTCAGTTCTCTGGAACTGTGCAGCGCGTCACTCAAATAATCTGTAATTATGCCGTGGATCACAAATAATCTGGGAATGTCCTGCAAGTAACTTGATGTAGACCTGCAACGCGGGTCACTGAAGTGCTCCAAAACTGTGCCACATGCCACATAAGGGATCTCTAAATGTACCTCGGACCATTCAAGTTTTCCGGAACTGTGCCGTGGGTCACTCAAGTGATCTGTAAATGTGTCTCTCGTGGGTCACTTGAGTAATCTGTGAATGTGCCACAGGCCTACTTGAATGGTCTGAAAATTTGCCATGAGCTGTTTAAATGTTCTGAAACTGTCCCACAGGTCACTTAAGCGATCTGTAAAACTGCCACTTAGTTCATTTTTACAAAATTAGGTCTTTAGGGGGCAGACCACATCAGATAACCCCAAAGGCCACATTTCTGTGGTGTTTGGTCAGAACATAACTCCAAAATCACATTTTTGAGATACAGCATTTTCATTGTCATTTCAAAATCAGAAATAAATCATACACACAAATGCAAATATCATATGTCAGAATGTTGTTCAGCCGTACACACGTATTTGTGCATTTACTCACTTCTAATTAGTTATAATTAACAAGACCTACTACTAGATCAAAAAGACATTTTTTGGAGGTATCATGTTCTGACCAAATGACACAGATTTGACTCGTGGGCCATAGGTTGAGCATATATGGTTCAAATTCATACAAAAATTGACACGTTTTTAAGATAAATAAAATTTAATTGGTCGAATGGTCAATGCGTTGTCAAATGTTTGTGTGAATTCTGACCACGAGGTCCTGATGACGGCTCTCCATTGTAGAGCCGAAACACGTCGACCATTCGACCAATTAAATTTTATTTGTCTTAAAAACGTGTCAATTTTTGTATGAATTTAAACCAGGCAAAGTTCTAATTTTTTGTAATATATGGTTTAGCGCATAGTTTCCCAACTTTTTTTTGTCCCATTGCCCCCTTCTCCAGAAATTGTTTTCTCCCATCGCCCCTCCCCCCGAACGCAATCTAACCCATAGAACACTGTGTTATACCCGTAGCTTCTACTGCCCCCTGGAACATACCATCGCTCCCCCAGGGAGCATTAATGCCCATGCTGCGAATCACTGGCTTTGAGGGTGGGTCGCAATGAATTTCTTAGCCTTCAAATAGCATTAAAATTAACAGAAAAACATATAAAAGTTATTTTCTTTAGAAATTTTATTTTTATCATCAGTAGGAAGGGCCACAAGCTCCCCTATGCCCCTCCCTGCATACGTCTCTGATCCCAATATGCGTTAGCAGGTGAGGGGGGGGGGGAAGTTCTGACAACAGTTTTCTAATAAGGGGGCAGGCCCATCATTTGGGGGGGGGAGCAACGGCACCCCGGACTTTAGAAAATACACTATAAATGGTATATGTACAAAATTACTAGATGGTACAATATTTGAAGGTGGCTTGTCGTTAAGATATCCGACTACCTTTCTTGTCACTTTCCTTTAAAATGGTACTGGAGTGAACTTAATAACATTTTTTAATAGAAAGTGCCTCAAAATGGTGAAAACAGTGACAAATTTTAATCTGCCTATGACATTTTCCATAAAAAAGTTGTTTTTATGTCAAATTTTAGGCAAAATTCACATGATATTTGAAACACGATTGCAAAAAATTTTGTTAATGAAATGCTTCGTGATTTTCACAGTACATTTAGCTAGTAATGTTGCAGGTTATGAACCAAAATTTAAAGGATTGCGTGATAAGCTCATAAGTTACACCCAAATATGTTTATGTACGTGTGAATATTTTGAAATTTCATCCCACATTTCGTCTATAAAACACTGCAATTCAAAAAATATATGTGATAGACCTTAGATTTTGGTTCATAACTTCACCAATGTATAGCAAAATATCACATTAAAATTTCGTAATTATGTAATGAATAGACTTTCACAAACTCAAGTAAAATGTCAAAAATAGCATGCTTTGTAAAACACGTTTGAAATCTTTATTCGAGTATTACTTGTATGTAAAAACGCAACACTAAAGTGAACGTAACTTTGATTGTAAGCATCATATAAACAAAACAAGGCTTGTTTTGAAATCACAACAAATAGGGCTTTCATAAACAATGAAAAAATTAAAATCTATATTTTCTTCCAAAATTACGTTTTCAACGTAGTCGGATACCTTAAGCAGGCGTTGTTTCTGCAATCTTGTCGATTGTTTCTCAAGCTGAATTGCAATGTTGCTGCGCATAAATCGGTTTTGAGCTGGAACTTTTAACATGTTTAACAAAATATGATACACAGTGGTACTATTGGTCCTTCTTCTAAACTGAGCAAAACTCAATTTACCATCATTGGCATTTTACTACCGTGTTATATCTTCTCAGAGGCAAGTGAATTATACCGAAAAAGTGTGAATGGGTATACCTGATACCTAACCATCTGTGTGCGCATCTCTCATCATGCTTGAAGTTAATGTGCTGCCATCTGTATTTCAAATTGTGAGTGAAGTGTGGTGCTTTTGAATATCAGTACAGTTGTAAGAAAAAATTATAACTTTTTAATCTGAACATTCAACTTTAGGCAGTGCCAGAATCACAGGAAGGGGCAAAGAGAGGCAACAGTGAAAACTGAGGGAGTGGCAATTTTAGAGAAAACAGAAACAAATTTTACTTGATCAAGAACAAGATCTTTTGCACATACATAGCATAGCATACCATTCAAAATTACCTAAGAAACATAGCAAGAGTAACCATCCTCAGGGAACAAAGAAATGTCTACTCAGAATGCAAGTTTTTTTTTTCCAAAAAAAATTTAAAAATAAATAAAAAATAAAATAAAAGACAAGAATTCATTGTAAGTGCAAACTATATCACTGAAAAAATGCCTACACACCAAAAATAATGATCTATTGCTTGAAAATCTCTAAAATATGATGAATTGCTCAAAAATGCTTAGAATATAACTAATAGCTCGAAAATTCTCAAAATATGACATCATAAAAAAACTATGACATGTCATTCAAATCAGAGCCCTACTGATTACAGGCCAGAGGACTCCATCAACAGCTTATATTAGGAACATGCACCAATACAAGGAGTATCAAAAATTAAATGAGAGTCAAAGTCTATGACAAATTCTGAAAATTCATGTGAAATGAAATAACTTGTATAGGAGACCAATTAACACTGAAATGCTTGCCGCTTACTGAAAGTCAAGCGGCTTTTCAATACAATTAGTTCAAAATTTCAACCACAGATGGTGGTAGAACCACTAACATTTTGAAAAGCAGTACCATCTATTCATGCAACCATCTACATCACCACTACACACCATCTATTCATGAAACTTTTTTACAAAACAATTTTTGTTCCTGACAAGCACTTTATTCTTTTTCATCAATTAGTCAATTTTTTTGAAATTTTCAAGACTTTTACATGCATGTCATGATCTTCATAAAAGTTTTTTTTTTCCCATTTTCGGCACCTAATTCTTGAATTCAGAGACAAAAACTCATTTAAGCAACATTTTTTTCCACAGATTTCAACAAATTTTATAGCAAAATGTAAAAAAAACCCCGTAAAACTCTGTTTGAAACAGTAATAAAATATACATTTGTGATGACAAAATTTAAAAATATTTCTTCATAAATTTTAGGTACTAATTACGATGCTACCCAAAGTCTTAAAGAGTTATCCTTGGTCAAATATTTTTTACTAAACATAGTTCTTTCACATTTTGTCTCGCTACCCTCATCATCATCTTCCGAGTCAACAGGATCCAGAAATTTCCGCTGTCCTGAACAAGTGGCAATAACAGGTACAGCTGGGTTGAAACTGAAATCAGAAAATACACAGCATGATATAAGTTCTGGTTGTATCAGGATGAAATCAATATAATAGAACCTTTATTAAACTGGAAAAAAAAGAGGGGTCTGGAGTCACTTCAGTTAAGGAAAACTATCCCTGAAAGTGTTAAAAAATAACAGCCCGCTTATACAAGGTACCTTTATTTTGCCCAAGACAAAATCTCTTTTCTCCGTACATATCCAGATATCTAATTTAATGTAGCTCCAAAAACTTGTTGAGCCAATTTTTGTTTTCTGTGAGCGACTTGTCACCACCCAATTTTTACTCAAGATCATTGCATTTTCCGGCAAACTAGCAAACAGAGATAGGAATACATCGCATATGTTCACATCTGAAACAGACAAAAACTGCTTCATCAAGCTTTTTAAATACAGATTTTCTTAACCCTTCAAGCTGGTTCAGAAATTTAAATGCCAAGACCCTATTTGCGGTATTTAAATTTCTTTAAAAATCAAACTTTGTGCAGCTCTTTGAAAATAATTTACATCTTTTATCAATTTCAATTCTAAAAATGTAAAAAAATAAAAAGTTATATTGTAGTAAAATATCTACTCTGTGCAATAAAATTTTTACTGTGAATATTTCAATCAGGCATTAAACAATTTCACCACCTGTCACATACCACGTACTGAGGGGTTAACATGTGCAAGTCTTTCTTTGGGTCGATCTTAGCACAATATTTTGTCATTTCTGCTTGGTGTTTACAGTCCCTGACTATCATTTCTTCTCAGCCATATCCCACAGCATTTTTTTTTATTTACTTGACAAATACAAACATGTAACACACAAATTTAGTCATGTTTTACACGAATATAACACATAATACACAAAAAATACGTACACACATTACAAACAACACTTTGTAGCCTCAAGGAACTGAAAAGTCCTTTCAATAGGCCTAAACTAGAGAAATTTTTTTTTGCAGCAGTATTAATATATTTATTAGATATGTGTTCAAATGTACCGTATATACTCGTGTATAACCTGAGTTTTTTTGTAGAAAAATTCGTTCCTCAAGTGGGGGGGGGGTCGGCTTATACTCAGGTCAGTTTTTGATGCGAAAATATCAGTAGTCATTTTTGTAGCAGTGTTCGAGAAACCGGCATTATTGGTATGGGATATGTTCAAACCCTCACAGAACCGATAATGTCAAAGCCGAGGCAAAGAAATCTAAAACATCATTGGTTTTGATACCATGTGGGCTAACGTCGATTGTACAGCCTTTAGATGGGAGCATCAATAAGCCTCTCAAAGACTATTTGAGGGATTTGTGGCTCGAATGGATGAGTTACGATGATAAAGAAACTACAAAAGTGGTGCCTAAAAAAAAAACTTGACATGGCCTAGTGTACCAATGGGTACATGAGGCGTGGAATTCCTGTTTCCGCCGAAATTATCATCCGATCCTTCAAAAAATGTTGCATCAGCAATGCGATGGACGGAACTGAAGATGATATCTATCCTGTTTGAAAGGGATAATGGTGATGAGACAGCCCAGATGAAGATAAAAACGAAGATGCCGCACCTTATGATGATCTGATGGATTACGATGAGCTTGGAGACTCAGAAGAAATGGTTTAAAAAGTTTGAATCATTTTCTATAGTAAATTTCCACACAAGCTATTCATTTTGCATGAAAATATAAGAATTTTTTTCTCTGAAATGAACAGATTTTTTGGGGGGGTCGGCTTACACACGGGTTTTCAATTTATTGCGGTTTTGGTGGTCCTGAAGTGGGGGGTTGGCTTATACACGAGTATATGCGGTATTTTCGTTCATGTATATATCTGAGTGAAGTTCACAATTAAGTTGCTTATCGTGAAGCTCAATATAATATAATTATCGTACATCAATACTCCTTTTTTATTATTTTACTCTTTACTTGTACTCAGTTCAATATTGTTTTTATATACTCTTTCAATACATTCATTTAAATGGTTTTGCAACTTATGCATCTAATGAAGTCAAAAATCATATGATTTATGTTATTATTATTAATTGATTTTTAACTGCTGAACACTTCTTTTTTTTTAATTTTTGACTTCAGTTAGTGTGCACTAACTCATTGGTCACTTTTTCTTTAGTATCCAAAATTAAAAATGTTTGTATGAGAGCTTGTTAAAGTAAGTGAAAATATTAAGAAACAATGCACATTTTCATAGCTGACAATTAAAGAAGCATATTCATAAAGACAAAAATTTTATATCCTTTGTGAAGATATTTATTTGAAACTCAGATCTTTTCATTTACCATAAAAAAAGTTACATAATTTTTTGAATTAAAAAGTTTAGTGTCCCTTAAATTCAAATTAACGTTTGTGGTCACATGTACATTTTTACAATCACATGTTGCTGGACTGATTTTTGTAAAAAGAAAAAAAAAAAAGTTTTCAATAGTAAGACAAAGACAGATAAAAGATCTGGAAGCTTTGCTTTCCCATCTTTTATCTGTCATGTGAGTTCAAGTACTTCATTTGAGAATAAAATGAAAACCTGTTAAGGCATCACAACTGCTTTACACACGTGGGTCCTCAACATTCTCTATAAAATTCACCCATTCTTTTAACTTATGCGTGTGGGTTTCTTCACATTCCTGCAGAAGCTGAATTGGCTTTTTGGCTTTTCATTTAGAAGTACTAATTTCCTAAACAAAGGCACATATAAAGCCTTTCTAGCCATCATTTATATGTACCATGATGGAATAATTACTAGACTTAATTAGAATTTAAAAAAAAAATCTTTGTACACTCTTTTCTCATTAAGGTCTATAGAACGATTTTGTGATTTTTGACTATTGTCAATAAGCAGTAAAAAAACTGGATGTTTCATTTGCATTAGTGACACATTTTAAGGAGGTATTACTCAAGTTATGTTAATGAATAAATTATGTTCTGATGCGGAACTTCATACCTTACTCCATTTACGCAGTCATCATGAGCCTGATAAAAATGCAAAGGCTGAAGAATCGGATGATCTGAGTTTGGTAAGTCGATTGGTGCAGCTGTAAGATCCCACACAGTCACTACGCCATTGTGGTTGCCAGAAATCAAATATTTGTCGCATCTAAATTTGGATAACATATAATCAATAAGAATAAAAATCAATGTCAGAGACCAATAATTAGAGAGCAGAAGTTTAGGTACTACAAAAAATGCAAAAATAGGCAGGCCAAAATGCAATAAAAATACTTGAAATGGGCATTTATAATTATTGTAAAAAAGGAAAAACAAGGTAAAAATGGATAAAGAATTTACTCCATCTGTACAAATACAAATACAACGCCACAACAGGCAAGTTGCCCAACGAGGTGGCTAACTTAAGAACATCATGGATTCCCGAGCCATTTTTTGGAGGTCCCACCTACTACGCCATTGTGGTTGCCAGAAATCAAATATTTGTCGCATCTAAATTTGGATAACATATAATCAATAAGAATAAAAATCAATGTCAGAGACCAATAATTAGAGAGCAGAAGTTTAGGTACTACAAAAAATGCAAAAATAGGCAGGCAAAAATGCAATAAAAATACTTGAAATGGGCATTTATAATTATTGTAAAAAATACTACACCACACGTGCACCCCGCCCACCCGCGGAACCCCCCAACGAATCGGTACATGCGGGAATGTGCGTGTACGTGTAGTGAAACCTGACGTAAAGTTTTTGTTGTTTCTCTGTAATGCTTGTTATGTGTAGTGCTGCCATCTGTGTTTCCATATTAGTTTATAATAACTGGATTATACTAGTCAAGCCAAGTGGATACTATCATACCAAAGAAGAACTGATTGTGAACCTTCAAATTAACGTCAAAAGCAGTTTTATTCAAGTTTCTACAATAATTATTTTTCTTCTTCTCCTTCAGCATCACTATCACGTTCTCGTCTGTGATTGGTTCCACCATTTTTCTTTCCTTCTCCTTTTTTCATGTTGCAGGACATTTCATTTCGACTCTTTGTCTTGAACAGTGAGTAACTCCTGCTATAAGGAGTATTTCCTATAAGGTATTTCCCTTTCTACTATTTGTCTTTGCTACTGAAGAAGGAACTTCATACAGTTCTAGAAGGCATCTAATTGTTGTTCTCTTCCAATTTTGGGTACATTTACATTGGTGTTTTTCCATAGTATATTGTCTAACCAAAAAAGGGTAATGTATTTCTATACCTCACTATGTATACCAAAGCCTACTAGTTAAGGACTAGCCTATAAGCAGCTTTATACACCCATGCTGTCTAACAAGATTCATGTTATCAAAACTAAGAAATTATTGTGTCACAACAAAGCTCATGGTTCTCTTTGACTCATCGCAGGCAAGGTTTGCCTTAACGAATTTGTGAGCTGGAGCTCAATGCATATTAATGAAAACCTTCCATAATGTAGGGCCCTTGTTTGGCTTAGGTCCATTCATTAAGCCACCACAAACTATAGGAGTGGCATTCAGAGCATGAAAGGCTGTTTCACCAAGGGTTTTCATCGAGGGAAATCAAAAATGAAGTTCCTGTTTGTATCATTCCAAAAATACTCAAGCTTGCAATATAAAATAGGTAAGAATACAATAATGTGGAATAAATACACTTGTACTTCATCTTTGAGAAAGAATCATTGCTAGAGTGAGGGAAATGGTTGTAGAATGAATAATTTGAGTTTCCATTATTTCTTATGGGGAAGTTTGATTTGATAAATAACAGTGTTTGAGATTAGGAACCCATTTAATGAAACAAATTATACTCATAAACTGAAGCTCCACTGTAGCTGTAAATTGCCCTTTAGCAATTTATCAGGGTTATTCTCAGTTCTAATCGTTCTTATACATACGTGCCATGTTGCTCAAATGAATGGTATTTAGACCAATCTCATCAAACAGATGACCGCCATTCCTATTTAATTCAACTTTTAAGCTGTACGTTTATATGTTTTGAATAAGTTCTCATCAGTTAAATTAATTTTGCTCATGAAAAAACTTTTCATTGATTTGTTTCATTGCTCTCTGAAGCATTGAAATTTGACGAGGGTTAGATGTAACATGGGCAAAAATGTTTCATACATACATAGCGTTATCAATAGTGAAAGAACTTTGAAATAGTGACATAAAAAGACAACATACTTGCTGATATCGAAATAAAGACGTTGATTCGTGGTGCAAAGCCTTCTGGCTGAGAACAAAACAGAACTCAAGTTTCTCATATCCCAACATAAAATTTCAAAATCCTAAAAATAAAAAAAATAAATAACATAAACTATGTATGTTGTCAACTTGAGTACTCAGTACTTGATGATTTCAAAACTCATAAAATGAGAAACAAAACACAAATAAAAACTCAAAACTTTGTACTCATTGCATTTTCATGATGAAAAAAAAAGCAAGACACTCAGCATGTGCTTGGAACTTGTAAAAGCATTTTTGAGTATGGAGCATGCTGGGTACATATACAATTTTTCTTCTCGCCCTTAACAGCCTGAGAGACGATTTACTGGAGCAAATAAGTTGAATAACTTGTCTTTGTTATGCATTTGATAAAGCTAATATGTCATTTCTAGCTTTAAAAAACACAGTGTATAAGGTTTAGCAATTAAAAATGTGGACTTGTTGAATGATCAAAAATTTTAATCAAATACTTATTAATAAATTTTGAAACATAGATAAAAACAAGATTTTTTTTAGCAAACAGTCCTAATTCTGATTCCATGGGATTTCGTCACTCTTACTCCTTACATCATGAAGCATGGCTTTGTGTTCTATTAAAGTTAGACTAGATTTTACTTATATGATTATTGCTTTCAATGCTTGTCTATTAAATTTGAATTTTCGTTATTCCAAAAGAAGCACATCAATTTGTCATGCAAAA